>NC_085136.1:46967087-47103154 GCF_035046485.1 Aedes albopictus
AGGATTCCGACAGGAATCCTCACAGGATTCCGACAGGAATCCTCACAGGATTCCGACAGGAATCCTCACAGGATTCCGATAGGAATCCTCACAGGATTCCGACAGGAATCCTCACAGGATTCCGACAGGAATCCTCACAGGATTCCGACAGGAATCCTCACAGGATTCCGACAGGAATCCTCACAGGATTCCGACAGGAATCCTCACAGGATTCCGACAGGAATCCTCACAGGATTCCGACAGGAATCCTCACAGGATTCCGACAGGAATCCTCACAGGATTCCGACAGGAATCCTCACAGGATTCCGACAGGAATCCTCACAGGATTCCGACAGGAATCCTCACAGGATTCCGACAGGAATCCTCACAGGATTCCGACAGGAATCCTCACAGGATTCCGACAGGAATCCTCACAGGATTCCGACAGGAATCCTCACAGGATTCCGACAGGAATCCTCACAGGATTCCGACAGGAATCCTCACAGGATTCCGACAGGAATCCTCACAGGATTCCGACAGGAATCCTCACAGGATTCCGACAGGAATCCTCACAGGATTCCGACAGGAATCCTCACAGGATTCCGACAGGAATCCTCACAGGATTCCGATAGGAATCCTCACAGGATTCCGACAGGAATCCTCACAGGATTCCGACAGGAATCCTCACAGGATTCCGACAGGAATCCTCACAGGATTCCGACAGGAATCCTCACAGGATTCCGACAGGAATCCTCACAGGATTCCGACAGGAATCCTCACAGGATTCCGACAGGAATCCTCACAGGATTCCGACAGGAATCCTCACAGGATTCCGACAGGAATCCTCACAGGATTCCGACAGGAATCCTCACAGGATTCCGACAGGAATCCTCACAGGATTCCGACAGGAATCCTCACAGGATTCCGAAGGAATCCTCACAGGATTCCGGAAGGAATCCTCACAGGATTCCGGAAGGAATCCTCACAGGATTCCGGAAGGAATCCTCACAGGATTCCGGAAGGAATCCTCACAGGATTCCGGAAGGAATCCTCACAGGATTCCGGAAGGAATCCTCACAGGATTCCGGAAGGAATCCTCACAGGATTCCGGAAGGAATCCTCACAGGATTCCGGAAGGAATCCTCACAGGATTCCGGAAGGAATCCTCACAGGATTCCGGAAGGAATCCTCACAGGATTCCGGAAGGAATCCTCACAGGATTCCGGAAGGAATCCTCACAGGATTCCGGAAGGAATCCTCTCAGGATTCCGAAAGGAATCCTCTCAGGATTCCGGAAGGAATCCTCTCAGGATTCCGGAAGGAATCCTCTCAGGATTCCGAAAGGAATCCTCTCAGGATTCCGGAAGGAATCCTCTCAGGATTCCGGAAGGAATCCTCTCAGGATTCCGGAAGGAATCCTCTCAGGATTCCGGAAGGAATCCTCTCAGGATTCCGGAAGGAATCCTCTCAGGATTCCGGAAGGAATCCTCTCAGGATTCCGGAAGGAATCCTCTCAGGATTCCGGAAGGAATCCTCTCAGGATTCCGGAAGGAATCCTCTCAGGATTCCGGAAGGAATCCTCTCAGGATTCCGGAAGGAATCCTCTCAGGATTCCGGAAGGAATCCTCTCAGGATTCCGGAAGGAATCCTCTCAGGATTCCGGAAGGAATCCTCTCAGGATTCCGGAAGGAATCCTCTCAGGATTCCGGAAGGAATCCTCTCAGGATTCCGGAAGGAATCCTCTCAGGATTCCGGAAGGAATCCTCTCAGGATTCCGGAAGGAATCCTCTCAGGATTCCGGAAGGAATCCTCTCAAGATTCCGGAAGGAATCCTCTCAGGATTCCTCTCAGGATTCCGGAAGGAATCCTCTCAGGATTCCGGAAGGAATCCTCTCAGGATTCCGGAAGGAATGCTCTCAGGATTCCGGAAGGAATCCTCTCAGGATTCCGGAAGGAATGCTCTCAGGATTCCGGAAGGAATGCTCTCAGGATTCCGGAAGGAATCCTCTCAGGATTCCGGAAGGAATCCTCTCAGGATTCCGCAAGGAATCCTCTCAGGATTCCGCAAGGAATCCTCTCAGGATTCCGCAAGGAATCCTCTCAGGATTCCGCAAGGAATCCTCTCAGGATTCCGGAAGTAATTCTCTCAGGATTCCGGAAGCAATCCTCTCAGGAATCCGGAAGGAATCCTCTCAGGATTCCGGAAGGAATCCTCTCAGGATTCCGGAAGGAATCCTCTCAGGATTCCGGAAGGAATCCTCTCAGGATTCCGGAAGGAATCCTCTCAGGATTCCGGAAGGAATCCTCTCAGGATTCCGGAAGGAATCCTCTCAGGATTCCGGAAGGAATCCTCTCAGGATTCCGGAAGGAATCCTCTCAGGATTCCGGAAGGAATCCTCTCAGGATTCCGGAAGGAATCCTCTCAGGATTCCGGAAGGAATCCTCTCAGGATTCCGGAAGGAATCCTCTCAGGATTCCGGAAGGAATCCTCTCAGGATTCCGGAAGGAATCCTCTCAGGATTCCGGAAGGAATCCTCTCAGGATTCCGGAAGGAATCCTCTCAGGATTCCGGAAGGAATCCTCTCAGGATTCCGGAAGGAATCCTCTCAGGATTCCGGAAGGAATCCTCTCAGGATTCCGGAAGGAATCCTCTCAGGATTCCGGAAGGAATCCTCTCAGGATTCCGGAAGGAATCCTCTCAGGATTCCGGAAGGAATCCTCTCAGGATTCCGGAAGGAATCCTCTCAGGATTCCGGAAGGAATCCTCTCAGGATTCCGGAAGGAATCCTCTCAGGATTCCGGAAGGAATCCTCTCAGGATTCCGGAAGGAATCCTCTCAGGATTCCGGAAGGAATCCTCTCAGGATTCCGGAAGGAATCCTCTCAGGATTCCGGAAGGAATCCTCTCAGGATTCCGGAAGGAATCCTCTCAGGATTCCGGAAGGAATCCTCTCAGGATTCCGGAAGGAATCCTCTCAGGATTCCGGAAGGAATCCTCTCAGGATTCCGGAAGGAATCCTCTCAGGATTCCGGAAGGAATCCTCTCAGGATTCCGGAAGGAATCCTCTCAGGATTCCGGAAGGAATCCTCTCAGGATTCCGGAAGGAATCCTCTCAGGATTCCGGAAGGAATCCTCTCAGGATTCCGGAAGGAATCCTCTCAGGATTCCGGAAGGAATCCTCTCAGGATTCCGGAAGGAATCCTCTCAGGATTCCGGAAGGAATCCTCTCAGGATTCCGGAAGGAATCCTCTCAGGATTCCGGAAGGAATCCTCTCAGGATTCCGGAAGGAATCCTCTCAGGATTCCGGAAGGAATCCTCTCAGGATTCCGGAAGGAATCCTCTCAGGATTCCGGAAGGAATCCTCTCAGGATTCCGGAAGGAATCCTCTCAGGATTCCGGAAGGAATCCTCTCAGGATTCCGGAAGGAATCCTCTCAGGATTCCGGAAGGAATCCTCTCAGGATTCCGGAAGGAATCCTCTCAGGATTCCGGAAGGAATCCTCTCAGGATTCCGGAAGGAATCCTCTCAGGATTCCGGAAGGAATCCTCTCAGGATTCCGGAAGGAATCCTCTCAGGATTCCGGAAGGAATCCTCTCAGGATTCCGGAAGGAATCCTCTCAGGATTCCGGAAGGAATCCTCTCAGGATTCCGGAAGGAATCCTCTCAGGATTCCGGAAGGAATCCTCTCAGGATTCCGGAAGGAATCCTCTCAGGATTCCGGAAGGAATCCTCTCAGGATTCCGGAAGGAATCCTCTCAGGATTCCGGAAGGAATCCTCTCAGGATTCCGGAAGGAATCCTCTCAGGATTCCGGAAGGAATCCTCTCAGGATTCCGGAAGGAATCCTCTCAGGATTCCGGAAGGAATCCTCTCAGGATTCCGGAAGGAATCCTCTCAGGATTCCGGAAGGAATCCTCTCAGGATTCCGGTAGGAATCCTCTCAGGATTCCGGTAGGAATCCTCTCAGGATTCCGGTAGGAATCCTCTCAGGATTCCGGAAGGAATCCTCTCAGGATTCCGGAAGGAATCCTCTCAGGATTCCGGAAGTAATCCTCTCAGGATTCCGGAAGGAATCCTCTCAGGATTCCGGAAGGAATCCTCTCAGGATTCCGGAAGGAATCCTCTCAGGATTCCGGAAGGAATCCTCTCAGGATTCCGGAAGGAATCCTCTCAGGATTCCGGAAGGAATCCTCTCAGGATTCCGGAAGGAATCCTCTCAGGATTCCGGAAGGAATCCTCTCAGGATTCCGGAAGGAATCCTCTCAGGATTCCGGAAGGAATCCTCTCAGGATTCCGGAAGGAATCCTCTCAGGATTCCGGAAGGAATCCTCTCAGGATTCCGGAAGGAATCCTCTCAGGATTCCGGAAGGAATCCTCTCAGGATTCCGGAAGGAATCCTCTCAGGATTCCGGAAGGAATCCTCTCAGGATTCCGGAAGGAATCCTCTCAGGATTCCGGAAGGAATCCTCTCAGGATTCCGGAAGGAATCCTCTCAGGATTCCGGAAGGAATCCTCTCAGGATTCCGGAAGGAATCCTCTCAGGATTCCGGAAGGAATCCTCTTAGGATTCCGGAAGGAATCCTCTCAGGATTCCGGAAGGAATCCTCTCAGGATTCCGGAAGGAATCCTCTCAGGATTCCGGAAGGAATCCTCTCAGGATTCCGGAAGGAATCCTCTCAGGATTCCGGAAGGAATCCTCTCAGGATTCCGGAAGGAATCCTCTCAGGATTCCGGAAGGAATCCTCTCAGGATTCCGGAAGGAATCCTCTCAGGATTCCGGAAGGAATCCTCTCAGGATTCCGGTAGGAATCCTCTCAGGATTCCGGTAGGAATCCTCTCAGGATTCCGGTAGGAATCCTCTCAGGATTCCGGAAGGAATCCTCTCAGGATTCCGGAAGGAATCCTCTCAGGATTCCGGAAGGAATCCTCTCAGGATTCCGGAAGGAATCCTCTCAGGATTCCGGAAGTAATCCTCTCAGGATTCCGGAAGGAATCCTCTCAGGATTCCGGAAGGAATCCTCTCAGGATTCCGGAAGGAATCCTCTCAGGATTCCGGAAGGAATCCTCTCAGGATTCCGGAAGGAATCCTCTCAGGATTCCGGAAGGAATCCTCTCAGGATTCCGGAAGGAATCCTCTCAGGATTCCGGAAGGAATCCTCTCAGGATTCCGGAAGGAATCCTCTCAGGATTCCGGAAGGAATCCTCTCAGGATTCCGGATGGAATCCTCTCATTATTCCGGAAGGAATCCTCTCAGGATTCCGGAAGGAATCCTCTCAGGATTCCGGAAGGAATCCTCTCAGGATTCCGGAAGGAATCCTCTCAGGATTCCGGAAGGAACTCTCTCAGGATTCCGGAAGGAACCCTCTCAGGATTCTGGAAGGAATTCTCTCACGGTTCCAAAAGGAATCCTTTCAGGATTCCGAAAGGAATCCTCTCAGGATACCGGAAAAAATCCTCTCATTATACCGAAAGGAATCCTCTCAGGATTCCGGAAGGAATCCTCTCAGGATTCCGGAAGGAATCCTCTCAGGATTCCGGAAGGAATCCTCTCAGGATTGTGGAAGGAATCCTCTCAGGATTCCGTTAGGAATCCTCTCAGGATTCCATCAGGAATCCTCTCAGGATTCCGTCAGGAATCCTCTCAGGATTCCGTCAGGAATCCTCTCAGGATTCCGTCAGGAATCCTCTCAGGATTCCATCAGGAATCCTCTCAGGGTTCCGTCGGGAACCTCTCCGGAATCCGTCAGGAATTCTTCCAGGATTCCATCAGAAATCCTCTCAGGATGCCTGCAGAAATCCTCTCACGATTCCGAAAGGAATTCTCTCACGATTCCAAAAGGAATCCTTTCAGGATTCCGAAAGGAATCCTCTCAGGATACCGGAAAAAATCCTCTCATTATACCGAAAGGAATCCTCTCAGGATACCGGAAAGAATCCTCTCAGTATACCGAAACCCAAGTAACAATTTTGATTCTATCTGGTTTTATTTATTTTTATGATAGTTTTATGAAAGCATTGCGTAGTCTGATTGATTTTATAAGAGTTTCTGTTGAGCACAACTATTCTTCAGCACAGCAATGTGTGGTTTTAAAAACATCTCCAAGAATACTTAGGGTTCAGCTCATAAAACCACAAACACAATAAGAACGGTTGACCTTAGTGTCAGTTTTAAAAGGTTCTTGAAGTTATCTTCAATTAAGCGTTCTTGAGCAAGAGTAATTGTTCTTGAGTGAGAACAAATTTGTAAATGAAAAATAAAAAATAAACTTAAGCATCAGATTCTGATTGTGATCGATCGATTATTGCTGTCAAACAAAAACACCAGTTTAGAAAACCGACTCTGTCGCGGCGCAGTGTCAAACTCCTCCAGTTTCAGCATCCGAAACGCGGTTTGTTTGATAAACCAGAACGTCGATTCCCATGCAATAGATGATGAATTCGTTCTGTTGCAGACCATGAAAATCAACAACTACTTACCTGGGGGAACGCCGACCGGAGAAATCTGACACTGCACCGCATCAAGGCCGGTTCCTGGGGTGCTCCGGGATGGCAGCGGTACCGGACTGCTGATGCAATTTATCGAACTTTAATGACCGCCTCATAATTTTACACAAATCATCGCATTGCGATGCAAGTAATTTGTTTGTTTACAATTTGATTCATAAAATTCATGACGTTCTCGGCGGAGTTTGCATAAATCCGCATCAAGAGCGTCATAAATCGAACTACTCTTGAGTAACACTTGTTACCCTTGCATAAGTTGAAATAAATTTACATCGGTTTTTTGGCGTTCTTGGTGGAGATCAACCAGGCTGCATTGAGAACGTTATAAATCAGAGTATTCTTGAGTTACCCTTTTCACTCTTACGTGAGTTGAAAGTAATTTGAGACAATCTTACGGTGATGTTGAATAAAACCTCCGATAATTATGGACGTCTTCGACTAATTCGACAGAAGCCATGTTGAGAAAACTCATTAATATTGCTCTCCTGACCTGAAATAATAGTTTTCATTATTTTATTACTCCATTATTATCGCAGCGCGTTGCAATTTTTGGAAGTATCATGCAACATATATATTATGAATTTCGCTTGGCAGTGGACAACCTAGTTATAATAGGGAAATATTTCCAATTTGTGTTAGGAATTAATCCCAATTATAATATTGTAGGTATCATTTTCATGATGTTTTTACCGACTCAAATGAACGAGTCATCTAACATGAAAGTTGCAACAGTGCAGCAGCAACAGAAACAGACAATTTTATGATCGTTTTATCGTGCACTTGAAGTGCTCTGCAAGCAGAGATCAATTCGCCTTGAAGACATCTTGTGACATCAGGTTTTAAGAAAATCTTATAATCAACTCTCCAAGACTACCATAGGATGGGCCTCTTTAGTCTTATGGCGGGTTTATGATTGAGTTGATGTAGTGTTGCAGAGCAGTTGGGTTTGTATACATTTTTAAAGAACAGGTGTTGAAGAATTCTTCAAAAGCATTATAAAATTAATTTTGTTACTTGGGAAGGAATCCTCTTAGGATTCCGAAAAGAATCCTTTTGATTCCGACAGCGATCCTCTAAAGATTTTGACAGGAATCCTCGAAGGAACCTTGAGGAAATACCCCGAGTTGCACCAAACATTTTTGCAAGGATTCTCTTAGACTTTTTTTTGCTAAAATTTCTCGCAAAACTAATTTTAGAAGTTGCTCTACTCTCTTAGAAAAAATCATGTAAATTTAAGTTCACTTGGATGCACATAAAAGGAGCGGCCCGTTTGACACAAATTTACGTCTTCCATCACAAATAAAGTCGAGCTAGCAATCGCTAGAGCCGAAGCGAGAGATAAAACATATGTTAGTAAAATAATGAACTGGAATCGAACAATGACTATTTTGTATGGACAAATAAAAAAATTGTATGGACTAATGACCACGCGGGGGGGGGGGGGGTTGAAAAGTCCCAAAAAAAATGACCACGTGGTTTATGGACAGCCCCTTACTCAATTGCCATTGAGGGGCAATAAAGTATCGATTTTGATACAGTTTTTGTTTTGTTTTCTTAGAAAACAAAACAAGAGTACTGATATTGGCCATGCATCGGAAACCTAGCATCACCCTTGTTTTACTGCTAAATTCTCCCCAGTAGAAAGTTTCGGACCCGGGTTTTAACATTAGCAGCAATATCATTCCAATAATGGGACATGTGTTCAGTAATAAGGATTCTAGAATGTTCCTTGCGTACTAGCACTTTCCTGTCTTCGAAGAGTTAGTACATACATGGATCCCTAACCCAATTTGATTTACTTTGCATTGAGTTTAGCCTCAGATGGTGAGGTTTTTAACTATATGCAAAGTAAAGTCGGTAAACTCAGTTTTATTCAAAAACTGTAAGTCTCCAAAACACCAGTAGTAAGGACTAAATACTATAATTCCTTGAACTACCAGAACATATATTCCAAAATTGAAAAATAGGTCGACACTAGATTTCGGTTTGGTAGATCTATCACCGCAACGCAACCCAAAAAGGCGATCTACCCACGCTACGGGCTCCGTTAAAGATCGAGCATATTTTAAACCCCCTCAACCATTCATCCCTCAGCACGGGTCGCCTGACACCTTGGATTGGGGTTACCTGTTTGGTGGACTTTTACCCCCGGAACAGGTGGACCGTAGTGCTATTCTAAGCCGGCAGCTACACGAGCTTATTTTTATTTATTTTTTAACTAAAAATTTTGAAAGAGGGAAAAGCCCCTTTGAGTGATTTCCGCAATAAAAAATTGTTCCAGAAAGAAGTTTTCCTAAAAAATATTTTAGAGACTTTTCTAGGAGTTCCTTTAAAAATTACTGTACGCATTCCTCTAGGAAATTCAGGTGAATTTGTGAGAAAGTGTTAAATTTTGTAAGCCACATAAATTATTTTCAATTGCATTTTTCTCATGGGGGAATTTTTGCAGATTGCCGTGGTTAATTTTAAAGAAAACCCCCAGGGAAAATTAATGCAATAATGGCATTACAATGGATTATAAGAAAACTTTGTAGAGGCTTCTGAAGGAACTTCTGAAATAAACGGCTGGAAAGTTCTTAAGGAAATTCCTGTAAGGAAAAATTCTTACAGGGAATAATGGCTTAACTCCAGAAGGAAATTTTCCAGGAATTCCCGAACGAAGTCTTGAAGTATTTTGTAAAAGATCAGTTCTAAAAAAGTGTCTACAGAAACTCCTTAGTTTCAGAAAGAATTTTAGAAGAAACTAGCTGTACCCGGCAAACTTTGTCTTGCCTACTGCGTTTTTGACGTTTCAAGATTCTAACCAGACCAAATTCCCGATCAAAATGTATGAAAACCCGATTTTCAAAAACTCTCAATTTTCCCATGTTTTAGGCCTCATAAACCTTCCTTGGATGAAAACTAACAGAACAAAACTTAGACGACCCAAATCGGACCACCCGTTCGCAAGTTATGCGCGGTCCCACGTATGCCACTGCATTTTTATATATATAGATGCTTGGTGAAGTTCATTCGTGGAGAAAGAGAAGAAATTCTCTGAAAAAATAAGGTATTCCTTATAAACTTATATATTAAATTTTTGAAAAGCTTCTGTTGGAACCCTTGGTAAAAACTACTTTGAAACTAAGGTAAGGTTTCTGAAAAATCTACAAAAATGTGTTTAGGAACAGCGGCCCTTTGACATGCCTTGTAGAGGTTTGAACATTCGAAAAAATCCTGAGTTTTACCCTGTTGGAAGTTTTTGATCATATGCTAATTTGTGTTATGTTTTTATCAAGTCGGATGTTTGTGCCAAAGATCCCGTCAGTGATAAGAAGCAGATCTCTTTCTGATCTACTCGTTCATTTTTTAACTAGTAAACCGGTTGGATATAAATTTTGTGTTATTGGTTCACACCTATTTTCGAAAAATGAAAACCATGTTAAGTTTGAACTTTGTATCACATTTAAATAAATGTCAAACTCTACTCTTCCCACACATATCAATATTCGACATAACATGACTTCTATCGAATTTCTCTGTCATCTCTAGGAGTGTACACTTCAATCTACAAGTCGATAGAAAAAAAAACAACCAAGCAGCGTCAGAAAATACAAACGGTGCTAAAATAATTGCCAAATCTTTACGATCTCCCATAAAAATCGGAGCACACGAGATTCTACACAAGAACACTCTAACGTCTCGCATAAATACGATGATGTTAGTTTAATAAGCCGTAAAATTTGATTGCTAATAGCCCCACCGGATTGATCATACGTTCGAGTCTGAATAAGCGATTGACCGGCACCGCAGAGATCGAGACTCACCCTCCCCCAAAATGTCACCGACCCACCGGCAAATATCGTTTTATGACTCAAGCTTGACGAATTTAATGCGTTTGCGAGAAAGATACTTATGTGTTTAATGACCGTTCAATCCATCAAAACGAGGCATTTACAATCTCCCTGGTCATTCCGTCGGAAGTGCGCCACATGCCCCGGCTTCTGAGTAATTTGTTTGGGTTTAATTTGGGTGGTTCTGTTTACAGTTACCGGGTGACCGAATAACTTGCGCCGTCAAGTGAAGAAAAAAAATCGGTGCGAAAAATAGCAAACGTCCCGTTAGATAGAAATCTAACTGGAATACTTGCGCCGAATTTGCATACATGTACTTCTACTTGCCATCTAAGGAGGGCGCGCTTCTGCTTGTGCGAATTTTTGGTCATTTTTGCCGCGTCGTCGCGTCGGACCACCTGTCTGTACGTATTTGCATAGAATCAAAGACGCGTGAGACAAGTTGACCGGATCGTTAGATTAGCAAATGTGAAATGGTAATTAGCATTTTGCGGTGGCGGCGCTGTGCGGCGTCGGTTGACGTGGATGGAGAATACCAATGAATCATAGTAGGCCACAAAGTTTGTTCGATACATAATGTGTGATGTGATTTATGGCCTGCTAATGTTCGAGTAATCAGCGCTGAGATTAGATTATAATAGTCGCAAATGGATTGATGATGGTGGCGATGTTGTCATGGGAGAAATTAGGATTTTTCCTCTCGCTGAATTTTTATTTTTTCTGCTCTCGTTGATAGCACGGACACGAATTTTGGCTTAAGCATGTGCCGATTTGATTCCGTACTCCGATCGGCGTCACGTTTTATCTTAATGGCGTTCGGTTTATCACGGGAGCCATTTTTTAATTAGGGACGGTTGACCTTCACAGTACATTAAATTTGAATGCTTTTAGGCAGGAACTGGTTACCGCACGGAAAGGACATCGAAGCGTGTTTTAATTAGTTAATCCCTCGGCGCGTTCAATAAGTGCTTCGAACAAATGTCAGGGAGTTTTACATTTTGGAAAATGTCACAAACATCAGCCTTGAAAATTCTGAACCACATGAGTAGTGAATCGAACAGAACGCGAAGTTGTACGTTTTCGATTATCATAAGTGGTCCATTCCCAATGGAATTTAGGGCTCTGTTAAACTTCAACATAGGCTCATGATCGAATGGCTGTTGTTTGTGCTAACCTAATTAGAATGTTGTGTCGCAAATACTTCCTGGATCTTCCTGCAAAAAATCTTTCATTGAAATTTTTTTTAAAGTTACCCAGGACTTCTAACTAATTCTGCATTTTATTTTCAAAAAAAATGTTATCAACTCCTCCAAGTGCTTTATCTGAATGTTTCAACGAGCTTCTCTGGAAATTACATCTAATTTGTTTAAAGAGTTTCCATACTATCTCTCAAGAAGTTCAACAATTTTTTCTAACAATATTATCACTTGCTCCTCAAAGAAGTTTTGTAAAGGTTCGTCCAAGTTTTAAAATAAGATTTCATCACAAATTCTTCGCCACGGATTTGAAATCTCTCAGAATTTCATATTAACTATGGCATCATGAATTTCTCCAGTATTTTCTCCAAGGAATTCTTTCATGATGTTTCTCCAGGTTTTCTGCAGTGCAGCTTTGTCAGGTGTCTCTCCAAGATGCTGTTAAATTATTTTTGTTTAAAAGGGATCCCGTCGGTACTTTTTCCAGTGCTCTTCAAAAATTCTTTCAGAGATATAACAAGAGATCCCTAAAGCATCGAGATGCATCGTTTCCCAAATTTGGGCCTCGCGACATCCCATACTATGGTCCCCTCGCTTAAAAAAAAGTACACCTGCAAGTGGTCGGCAAACGTAGCTTGGCAAGCTGTTCCCTAAAGGGTTCTTCAAAAAAGAATTTCGAAAATTTCTTGAAGCAATTTTCAGACTTGCCTTCATGAAGTTTCTAAAGAAAATCTTTTCCAAGAGTTTTTCAGAAAGTCCTAAAGTCCAGAAGCTCTTCAAGGAAATCCTTTCGACTACGGTAATCGAAATACGCGTATCTGTCTACAGGGCTGAATTAAAAGGTACAAAACTGATTACACTTATTCGAAGAGGGTATTCTGCTGAGAGGGTTCGGAAAGTCGGTACAAGTTCCTTCCAGGAAATTCAACCGGAATTTCAAACGTGATTCACTCATGTATTAATTCCAAAATTCACTCAGAAATTTCTGCCAGAACTCTTCCAGGAATTCCATCCAAAGAATGTCCAGCAGTTTTTTTTTCATTTCTCCTGAAATTCATTCTAAGAATTATCAAGAAGTTTTTTCTGAAATTCATCGAAGAGTTCCTTCTGTGGTTTTTCCAGAATTTTTTTTTTCTGGGATTCCTCGAGGAATTCTTTTTGTTATTCATCCAGAAAGTCTTTCCAGGAATCCTCCTGGAACTCTTTTTAGTATACCTCCTAAGAGATTCTTCTAGGATCGCTCTTTCCGAATTTTTCCCAGACTTTCCACAGGAACTTCGTCTGAGATTCCTCCGGGATTTCTCCGAAAACTTCTACCGGGACTCCTCCCGAAATTCCTTCCTAGAATCTTGCGTGTGATGGCCAAAATTTTATCTACATGAGCTTGCTTGAGAGAGCTTGTTTGACCGCCTGTAGATGCTACTCCAGTATCGCCAGACCAGCTACACTCACACTATAGGAACACATGAGATATCTGCCGGTGACTAGCAGGCATCTTCAGTGTGTGAGTGTTGGTGATTTTCTATTTTTAGGCGACAATGGTGCCTGCCGCGGCCACGTCAGGTTGCTGGTCAATGTGGGGAAGGGGAAAGGAAGTGATGATTGCAATCGTTTGTATCCACATCAGACCGAATATACCTCAGCGTCTGCGCAAACTCATGCGGATGTCAGAGTGTTGGTGGGTTATGGGTGGCAGAGGGTTCACACTTTGGTGCGTGGATCTCAGCCGCAAGGTGACAGATTAGTGCGATTATTACTATGAAGCTAATGCGGCACAGTTCACTTAATTACATAACTCATAGGCGTTATCTGATAGATTGACACTGTGCTGTGAAAGTTATAAGGAAGGGAAACGGCATTTCAACCGTTCATAGCGATGGTTATGAACATATGAATTACACATGAGTTGTATATTATTTATAGAGGAGAGAATAGAGAAACCCGGGTAGAGCGAAATGGCAAATAAAGGGCAAATTTTACCATTAAAATAAAATGTTTGAATGGCAAAATTTGCTATTAATTTGTTTGAAATGAAGGTTAAAAAAACAAAAAAAAATACTAAATTTCTATGGCATAACAACTAAAGAATAACTGATTTTGCCATTGTAATAACAAAACAATAGCAAAAAGAATGTCAAAATTATAACATATTTTAATATCATGGTAAATTATGTTATTGTTTTGATAGTATGGTTGATAATATGTATGATAGTAATATTTGTTATTATTATGCTATTATACTTTTCAATAATAACTCGCTAATTACAAGTTTTACAATGATAGCATGTTTTGTTATTTATGTGTCATCCTGAGCTATTCATAAAAAACTCAAGAATTGTAACTTTAGATATGACGACAAAATATGATATTTAGTTATTGATTTGTTATTCACCTCTACCCGAGAAGTAGATAGAAAGAAACAAAGTTGGAGTAAAGGTACAAGCCAGAGATTGAACCCAGGACCTTCTGCATATGAGTCAGAAGCCATAGCCCCAAGACCACCAAGCCCGTCTATGGCCAAAATTTGGTCTACATAGTATATGGTATATACAGTAGACTGGGACAACGTTGTATGGGAAAATCCATATTTGATCCTATCAGCTCGGAACAATGTTTTTTCGATGCCTGTCATGGTCCTAAACATCTGTGCAAAATTTGGGCGTGATTAATTGCGTCCCCGCATTCCGCATTGCGTTTGAAATTTGTATGGAGTTTTATATGGGAAAACACACTTTTTTGCATTTTTCTCGTAAGAGGCTCAAATTTGTCTAGAGCTTAACAACTCACAATGTTAAAGTATAGCCCAGGGGATGCTGATAAACTTTGCCAAAAAGAGTAAGGTGCTAGAATGACTCTGAAAAAAGTTATTAATGTTCAAAGTTTGATATCTCCGCGCAACTGCTGAAAACCACTTTTTCTGCCAACACTGCTGATGCTTCAAAGAATCAATTCATCCTTGCTTTACTGTATGACATTTCAAGCAACCTCAAACCTCATTCAATCAACAAACAACAATGAAACCGTTGAGATTCAGTTCATTTTCCACTTCAATTATTTATCAAATTCTTTTCTTTTTAGAATCTGCCTTTGGGGATTTTTTTTTTCACAACTATTTTATACGAGCACCGTAGTGACAATTTTGCTGAAAACGATGGCCACTTTAGGAACAAATTATTTGAAACTGACCTGGGTCGTGAGCCAGTATAATGAAAGATATTTCGGTAGTTTTTGGCGACATGGATACTCCGGATTTACTCATGGAAGAAAATATTTCTAAAACAATAATGCATTATTCGACGATTATTTTTTTATATTAAATATACGACTTCTTTCAGTGGAATAACTAGTTTGTAACTGTCGTAATTTCCAATGATGTAATGGTTTCATCAGTTCTAAATGCTTGAACAAGTTTATCGCGATTGTTTTGTCCATGGTTTTAAAAGGAAATGAGGTTTGCACAGGAGGAAACAACAGGAAAATTATGCAGCACGTAATTTAACCAACAGGAAAGTTTGGCAGCGATTTATAAATAATGCACGATCATTTGTCATTAGCAAATACTTGGAAGATGACAGTTGGCGGATATTTTTCACACCGGCTTTCAAAGGAAGTTGAAGTATCATGGGGTTTACCCATTCATAAATTTCAAAAAGATTGAGGGGCTGGGTAGGTGAAATATATGGTATTACATTTTAACGACTAGAATAGATCATTTCATGGTCTCTCCGAATTACCTTTTATGGCCCGTAGTCGGTTATGGCGGAACGGTTGGTCTGGGAGGTGTAAGTCTATGGTATATATGAATTAAAAAAAAAATGTATGGATAAAACCTACGATGAAGGAGGGGGTTTAAGATATTAGCTAAAAATAAGTTTACGTAGTTTATGGACAGCGGATAAGCCTCTCACATGTTTTTTGACATCGAAACTCTCGCGAACTGCCGCTACCACCTTGCAGGATAAAAGAAAAAAGATTTCGGAATTGCCCCTGGGGTCAAACGTTTCAAAACGCTTTTTATTGCTCTTGGTTTGCAAAGCTATGAAATCAGGTACGTCGCAAACCGGGCTTCAAGAACATTTATCCTTAAATCCGGACAACCTGCGGTAGTTGTCCATATGGTCAAAGTCTCAAAACGTCTTTCATAATATTTTGTTCAAATACGACGCAACCCAAGTTCAAATGCGTTGTTCACAAAGCGACCATCGGTCGTGGAAAGATTGTTGCTACGGTGCTCCTCTAATAGTTCCGGAAGCATTTCTCAAAAGCAGACCCTAAAATAATAAGATTTTTTTGATTAAAAATAATTGAAGATTGAATGGAAAATGAACTGAAACCATTCAGTTTGATTGTTATTGTTATGATTGTTATGAGAGCTAGGGTTGCTGAAATGTCATAAACGTCATAAAGTAAAGCAAGGATGAATTGATCCTTTGAAGCACCAGCAGTGTTGGCAGAAAAAATGGTTTTCAGCAGTCGCGCGGAGATATAAAACTTTAAACATTAATAACTTTTTTCAGAGTCATTCTAGCACCTTACTCTCTTTGGTAAAGTTTATCAGCATCCCCTGGGCTATACTTTAACATTGTGAGTTACAAAGTTCCAGACAATTTGAGGCCTCTCACGAGAAAAATGCAAAAAAGTGTGTTTTCCCATATATAACTCCATACAAATTTCAAACGCAATGCGGAATGCGGGGACGCAACCAATCGTGCCCAAATTTTGCACAGTTGATTAGGACCATGACAGGCATCGAAAAAACCTTGTTCCGAAAAAATGACCATGTTGACCCGGTCTAATATACAGTCCCTTACCGTCGTAAAAAAGCAGTACAGGCTCAGTGTACTAGTTATGGCTCTAGTACCCCAAATTGACCATAATTGATTTTACTGTTTGACAATGCTAATCAGCAAGAAATATTTTGTATATAAGGTCACGTTCACATAAGATAGTTGCACTCCTTTAAACTTCGACGTTTTCTCAAATTATATTAAAAATAAATCATTTTCCTTAACACTTATGTGGCCGGCAGGGTACCCGGGTACCTTTTTCAATTAGAAATTTCGATATTTTAATGATTATTGAGACTAGGATACTGGAACTCTGTTAGATCTTAGAACTCGTGAATATACATCTATTAATGGGGTTGACCGAATTTTAAAGTGAGGAGGGGCAGGGGGAGGGGCTCCTGCATTTTTTATTACGTGGAAGGCCGGCAGGGTACCCGGGTACCCACGAAATTGAAATGATCATATCTCCGTCAATTTTTCATCGATTTTGGAAATTTTTAGCTCATTCAACTCAGAAACTCATCATCTATCGGGAAAATATTTGGTTAGACCGATCTAATCACCGTGGTTTTCGGAAAATCCATATTTTTGAGAGCATGTCCTTATACCATATTGAAACCGACATTGTTAAGGCTAGGATACCTTGGAGTGTTTATGGACAACCGTGGCCCCACGGGAAGCGTGTTCCGAAATCACAGTTTCAAAGTCAACACGTTTTATGATTCCAGGCCGGTCTGATACAATATGCCAAAGCAATTTTACGATGCTTGGTACCGAAATTGCTACTAACCTACCGAAAATCCCGTATATTGTATTGTATAAAAACATGGATCCGTAAATCCGGATTTTCCGGTACCTATGGTGATCGGACCGGTCCAACCAAATACGATCTCGATAGATAATGAGTTTCTGAGTTGAATGAGGCAAAAACTTTTAAAATCGGTGGAAAAATCGCTTAGATATGACCATTTCCATTTCGTGGGTACCCGGGTACCCTGCCGGCCTTATACGGGTGTTTTTTTTTTGCTGGCCACACTACGGTTGAAGAACTTTTCGACATGCTAACTGCCAAAACAGTTATCAGAAATATTTCCTTCTTTTAATCATAGGCTATTCGGCCAAACGGCGTTCTGCCAAACTACCCTTTCGGACAAATGACCCGGAACCCGGATATACATAGACAGGAATGCAATTACAAACGGATACCTGGAGGAATCTTTGAAGGATTTTTTGCTGAAATCATCCAAAGACGTCGTGCATAAATCTTGCTACTGTAAAAAAAAAGTCCGGAAAAAAATGTAAAAGCCTTGAATGAAACTCTAATTGAATTTCTGGCGGTGTCCCTGCAGGTAATCGTGGAGAAAATTATAAAGAAGCACATGGGCAGAAGAAGATCAATTAAGAATTCTTGGAGGAATCTGTAGAAGAGTTTGGTTGAACTCAGAAAAGGAATTCGTACAAGAATGCACATTCCGTGAAATTTAGTGAAACGATAGTTCATGGAGTACGAGTATATAGAGCGCTTAAATTTGAAAGACCTGATTTTTGCTAGAAAAATTGTACATATTTTAAAGGGTGGACTTATGTTCATGGGTAGCACACCATGTATACCAAGACGTTGACATTCGCATTGCGAATATTGACGCGACAACTGAAAGGGTAATTACTCATATAAATTTATGACAGCCAGGAATGGATGAACAATAACCCCAATCAAGGACAGTTCACTAGCCACGAATCGATCCGCTATCCCGATTCCCAGACCAGACGACCATTACACAATCCCTCGGTCATAAACAACCCTTCACAAGTTGCCCACTACTTATGGTACTTGAAGGGGCCCTACACATGGCGGAGCGGGTTACCGCTGGACCTCCAACCAACGTCAAAATGTTTCTGTTTGTTTTTGTTGTGATTTACGAGATTGCATTGCACGGGTTTATCAGTCTGCTCCAGATAGCGCTCTAGCAAAAATTGTCTGATCGCCAAGCTCGCAACTGACTTCCAGAATGCAGTCCAGTTTGACCTTTCAAGGCTAAATAGGGAAGTGGAACCATCTCGGCAGGGGTCCTATTTTGGGCACTTTTCTGCTATAACTCAGCAAATTCTGAACCAATTGACACAGTTTTTGGAACGCGATGAGATACGTATAGTATTTAGCCGTGCACAAAATTTGAAGTCAATTTGTTTAGAATTTCCTGAGTTATAGCGAAGAGTGCCCAAAATACCGGCCGCTGCCCAAGTGGTTCGCTACCCTACACAGTTTGTTGCGTTTAGAGACACGCGCTCAGCACAACAAACTCGACCAGGTGTGGTAGCCCGCGACTCGCGATCCACTTCACTTTTAATTTTAATGAAGTTCCGCGAATAACGAGTTCCAGGTTTTTGTTTGACACACACTCACATTAGACGCCGCCGGTGCGGGAATGATTGCGTGGATTGGTTTCCCCTAAAATCCTTTGTGTGGCAGGGGGGGAAGTCATTTCGACTTGACAATTGATTGATGATGATGAAATTGATTAGAATACGACCGTGAATTTGGATCACGCCGGCGACGCCGCCGCCGAAATGCCGAACCTCTTTCTCGAGTGGTTCCTTGTTTGCCTGGTTGCATTAAGTATGTCCCGTATCTCCAAAGCCAAAACTGCACTCTTGTTTGTTGCATACGCGACGCCACACACGGACAGACATGCGAGCAGAAGAGGTGGGCGGTTTTTATCTCTTGCAGAAAATGTTTTGTTTGATCTTCGGGGGATTTGTGCTTTAAAGTTCACAGCTTTATGAAGCTGCTAATCAGATGATTATCGTAATTTTTGGTGCATTTCTTTGGGTGCGGCAGCTTGATTTGCGAGAAGCTTTGAATCTCTAACGTTTTGAATTTGAATCTGTCTACAAAGTGATCTTTGGCAATTTGATGTGTAATTTATGGTGCTTCGAGTCCGACGATGCAGGAATGGCTATCATTTGATTTGCAGTGTGCATTATAATGCAATAAAATCCGTTGGTTTTTCCAAAACTTGGAACGGTAGCAGAACTGTATACCTGCCTGAAATGCGAAGCAGCAAAATAGGCCGGACTGTTGGTGAATGCGTCAAGAACAAAGTATATGCTGGCAGCCGGAACACGACCGGGTCCGTTAGTAATGTCAAGCTAGACAGGGATACCTTTGGAGTGGTGGAGGAATTCGTCTAGCCATGAAATGCGAAGGCACACCGTCAGTGGAAGTCGTACCTACTACGGGCTTCAGAAGAAGCTGCGGTCTAGAAAGATTCACCTACGTACCAAATGTACCATGTAAAAAACGCTATGACCGGTGGTCCTCTACGGACACGAGACACGGACCATGCTCTAGGACGACCTGCAAGCACTTGGAGTTTTCGAGTGACGCATGCTAAGGACGATCCTCGGCGGTGCGCAGGAGAGCGGTGTGTGGCGGAGAAGGATGAACCACGAGCTCGCTGCACTTTACGGCGAACCCAGCATCCAGAAGGTGGCCAAAGCCGGACGGATACGATGGGCAGGGCATGTTGCAAGAATGCCGGATAACAACCCTGCAAAGTTGGTGTTTGCGACAGATCCGGTTGGCACAAGTACACTAAAACCACAATTTAAAAATGTCCTTTTAATTTGTGCATCTTTTTCTATGCCCTGCATATTATGCGGGTATTCCCTAATCGAACACGACGGTTCGGAACGGTCGTGCCTCGAACAGTCCCAAAAATCATCCGTTTTTACCTTCACACTTGGTTTCACAGTCGAATGTGTCAAAACTGACAGAGTAGCACGTGCTTTTTTGCTGCGTCACTCGCTCGCTTTCTTTTTACAAGACTGACAGCAAAAGGTCGCATCCAAAAAACGAGGTAGTTTGTGCAAAAGTGGCAGCAAGGAGACTCAATTTGACGAGGTTCGCAAAAAAGGATGTTTTAAACAGGGTGTCGAATCGACCTTCAAATACAACAGGCCAAGATAACTCACAATAAAACGAAGGAAAGCTGCTTAGAACCAGGATAGTGCATAAAATTATTTAATGACGGTAAATATTGCAACGGCGGTTTATAGGAATGGGCAAATGGAAGTCACAGGGGAATTTCAGGGGGTCCCAAGAAGTTTCCTCGGGGTACCAGGAGATCTCAGGGGGGGGGCGGTTCGGAGGTCTTAGGGTGTTTTCGAAAGCATTGCAGAGAGTTTCAGGGGATTTTCGACGGGTTTTGGAGGCGTTACAGGTATGGATGTTCGGGGGTTTCCGAAGGTCTCACGTGGTCGGAGGGGGTTTTGGAGGCATTTCATGAAGTCTCCGAGCATTTTTGGCGAGATTCAGAGGCCTTACGGAGGCGTTTTCGGAAGGTTTCGGAGGGTCTCAAGTGTGTTACGCGCTACAACGGACCAGATGTTCGCAGAAAGGACATGTTGCAGAAATGCCGCGAATACAACGTGCCCACAAATCATTTGTTCTTCGATTTCAAATCGGCGTATGAATCGATCGAGAACAGCTATGGCATATTATGCACGAATCCGGATATCCGGGATAAACTGATACGATTGATCAAGGCGACGATGGATCGTGTGATGTGCGTACCTGGTTCGAGTATCAGGGACACTCTCGAGTCCCTTCGAAGGGGTGATGGTCTTTCATGCTTGCTGTTCAACTTGCGTTAGAAGGTGTAATAAGGAGAGCAGGGATAAACGCGAGTGGGACGATTTTCACGAAGTCCGTTCAGCTGCTTGGTTTCGCTGATGATATTGATATTATAGCTCGTAAATTTGAGACGATGGCGGAAACGTACATCCGAATAAAGAATAAAGCCAGGCGAATCGGATTAGTCATTAATGTTTCGAAGACAAAGTACATGATGGCAAAGGGCTTCAGGGAGGAATCACCGCGTCCGCCACTCCGAATTTATATCGACGGTGATGAAATCGAGGCGGTTGAAGAATTCGTGTACTTGGGCTCACTGGTGACCGCCGACAACGACACCAGCAGAGAAATTCAGAGGCGCATTGTGGCAGGAAATCGTTCTTACTTTGGACTCCGCAGAACTCTACGATCGAATAAAGTTCGCCTATCTACAAAACGCTGATTAGACCGGCGGTCCCCTATGGGAACGGAACATGGACCCCACGTGCAGAGGACCAACGCGCCCTTGGAGTTTTCGAACGGAAGGTGTTGCGTATCATCTACGACGGAGTGCAGATGGAAGACGGGACTTGGAGAAGGCGAATGAACCACGAGCTGCATCAGCTGCTGAGAGAACCCACCATCGTCCACACTGCGAAAATCGGGAGGCTACGGTGAACAGGTCACGTCATCAGGATGTCGGATAGCAACCCGACTAAAATGGTTCTCGAGAGTCATCCGACCGGTACAAGAAGACGTGGTACGCAGCGAGCTAGGTGGGTCGACCAAGTGGAGGACGATCTGCGGATCATACGCAGAGTGCGGAACTGGAGACAAACAGCCATGGACCGAGTGGAATGGAGACGGCTACTATGTATGTACAGCAGAGCCCACCCTGTTTTAACCTGATTGGTAAGGTAAGCAAGTGTGTTACATGGGGTCCGAGGGGGTTTACGGGGATTTTAGAGGAGGCATTTAAGGCAGTTTCAGAGCCTTCAGAGTCACGGAAGCGTTCCGGAGGAGTTTTCGGGGGTTTCGGAGTATCTCAGGTGCGTTACATGGGATCCGAGGGGGTTTAAGTGAATTTTGGAGGCATTTCAGGATGTTTCAGAGCATTTCCGGTAGGATGCAGATGCGTTACGGAGGAGTTTTCGGGGGTTTCATCTCAGGTGCGTTACAGGGGGTACGAGAAGTTTTTAGGGGGATCTTTGAGGCGTTTCAGGAAGTTGCAGAGGACCCCATCCCAAATGCTTTGAAACGCCCCTGAAATGCTATTTGATTTAGAGATGTTCTTGAAACCACCTGATACGACCCTGACCTGAAATACCTTGAAACGCCTCTGAAATGCTCTCATACGCCCCTAAAATCTCTAAGAGCGTTCCTTAAATGCTCCTGAAACCCCCTGAAATTCTCTGAAATTACTCTGAAATGCCGTGAAATGCCCCTTGTAACGCCTTTTAAAGGTTCCTGAGGGCTCCTGAATTGTCCTTAAAGCACCTTGAAACGTCCCTGAAACCCCCTAAATTCTATTGAAATGTCCCTGATTTTCCCGTAATCTCATGAAAACGGGATCAGAACTTGACAGAACGCCCTTAAAAGGGACCCCAAATCACCTGAAACAACCCCCTGAAACACCCCTGAAGCCCCTTGGTATCCCATTTTCTGGGCTTTCTGGAAACCTTTATGGGAACCTCCCTAGACCCAACTCAAATGCCCAGGAGCAAGACCTGTTCTCACGAACTAGTTTACCTCATTAAAGCCCAAACTTAATTTATGCACAAATATCCCTCATTTAATGCACATTTTTAATTTACGCACCTCCATGGAGCCATGTTATCCAAGTTAGTATGTGCACTAGCGCCACGTCCTCCTCCTCTTCTTGGCGTAACGTCCTCACTGGGACAAAGCCTGCTTCTCAGCTTAGTGTTCAATGAGCACTTCCACAGTTTTTAACTGAGAGCTTCCTCTGCCAATGACCATATTGCATGTGTATATCGTGTGGCAGGCACGAAGATACTCTATGCCCAAGGAAGTCAAGGAAATTTCCTTTACGAAAAGATCCTGGACCGACCGGGAATCGAACCCGTCACCCTCAGCATGGTCCTGCTGAATACCCGTGCGTTTACCGCCTCGGCTATATGGGCCCACGTGGCGGTGCCGTTTGCAACTGGAAATACTCGTAGTCCTGAATAAATTTGCCGAAGATCGTACCTTCTTCTCTGGCTTCAATTTCGTACTGTATCTCACTAAAGTCGTACCGAAAGTAAATATGTACAGTCTAGTGTGGGTCATCGGAACCGTTTTCTCAGATCAAAGCTTTTTTGGTTCCGTTTCGGGTGCAAAATTTGATCACGATCGGTTGCGTCTACACTTTGCGCATTGCAATTGAAATTTGTATGGGATTTTGTATGGGAAAACATACTTTTTTGCATTTTTGTCATAAGTTGGAAAAGTTTGCCTGAACCTTTTTAACCGATACTGTAAAATGATAGCCTAGGATGTTCTGAAAAACTTTGTTGAAGACCGCAAAGCGGTCCGATGCTTGTGAAAATAGTTATAACCAACGAATCGCATGCATGTGTTTATGTTTTAACATGTAAAGGAATAACAATAGCAACATAATCATGCTGTTTCGCCAAGCAATGCCAACGCTATAACTTTTTTCATAATCATTAGATCACTTCGCGGTCTTCGACAAAGTTTTCAGGACACTCTGGGCTATGTTTTCACTTTTTTGGGTACTTGGTTTTAGGAAAAATCGAGCTTGTTATGAGAGAAATGCAAAAAAGTGTGTTTTCCCATGTAAAACCCCATACAAACTTCAAACGCGATGCGCAAAACGTAGACATAACCGATCGTGCCCAAATTTTGCACACTCATTTGGGTCCTGAAATGGGATCAAAAAAGCTTTGATCTGATGGGATACCATTGATTTTTTCAATTTTTCATATAAACGATGACCCACTCTTAGCGCCTCGTGGTGGTGAAACTCGGAATTATGCTCTCCATCACCTGAAAGTACTCCTAGTCCTAAACAACTTTGCCGAAGATTTGCCTGGCTTCAATCTCGTGCTATATCCCATCAAAGTTGTATCGGAAGTCACTATGTACACTAGCGCCACGTGGTGGGGGAATTCGAAACTATGGAATTCATCACCAGGAAGAGGTTGATGTTCTGATTAACTTTGCCGAAGACAGATGGTTGCTATCTTGTCAAAGTTCCGAGAGAACTCGCCACAAAGACAAGGTAGTCATAACCAATCTGATAACAAACCGGAACCGGAAGAAGTTAAAAATGTGGAACTCATGTATTCGCCTGGTTTTCACCGGAAGTTGCATGAAATTCCAATCGGTTTTCACTACACCTTTCTTGAATAGTGTAGGATTCCAATAACGCGAAAAGATTTTTAAATTTGGTAAATCTCTTGGCGAATCGACTGAGAAGTTTACAGAAGGAATTAAACAGCTACGCTATCTTCAATATGGAAACCAAGTTTTTTGTTTGGCCGACGTTCCGACACTGGGGTTTTGTGTCATCTTCAGGGGTACTAAAATTGAATACATGCACAAGTTCGACCCAAGCAACACACATGCTATAATAGAGTTATGACAGCGCAAGTTTTGGTTGTGTAGAAGTTTATTTTACGTAATTCTAACATTGTGTTGAAATAACGTAAAAAAAACTTCTATACAACCAAAACTTGCGCTGTCGTAACTTTTATATAACATGTGTGTTACTTGGGGACGAATGGATACAAAGTTTGGTCTAGATTACTTACACTAATTGTTCGTTTTTGGTCTTATGTTTTCGTCTAACTGTAATTGCCTGGTTGATTTGTTGTTGGTACATGCTGCGAAGTTGTTATAAAAGATTTAAATATTGTCGCGTTTCGTGTCTGGTTATAAATTTTTATCTTACACAATTTTCGTTTGTCTAGTTTTGCAACGGAATGTACGCTATTGGCGCAAATCTACTTCTAAATAGACCAAACTTTGTATCCATTCGTCGAACAAGTGCATGTATTAAATTTTGGTACCACTGAAGATGACACAAAACCCCAGTGTCGAAACGTCGAGCAAACAATAAACCTCGTTTTCCGTATTGAAGACTGCGTAGCCGTTTAATTCCTGCATTGAAATTTAGCTGAGATATGGATGTGCAAAAAACAATAGTTCTACTTTTTTTGCCTGTCAGTACTTTGCGTTACAACAACCCTGTTGGACGTTGGTATAGGCAGTATAAATGGGTTAATGTTACAAGTTAAATAATATAGTAGGTAAGTACTGTGATTTTTTATGTAATATTTGGTATACGCCCCCCCCTCCTTCCTGAAATGGACATATAATAAGGTCGGATATTCACAATTACAAGATTTGTACAAAATTATGAAAACATTAAGTTTGCTCATTATCTTGTTGGAAAATAGATAGGTATACTATTGCTAACTTTTGGCGCGTGTGTTAATGTTTTATAATTATGTATTACAAAATCCGCAATGCCAACTAAACTGCGATAACTTGATTATTTTTTTCTCTAAAGGACAAGTCCAAGCAGATCCAAATGCCATTCACGAGTGTTTTTCAATCGGCCCATTATTCCGGTTGCTAAATCCGGAGCTGATCCTAGATATGCACGCACACGGCACTTATTCTTTCCGATTAAAGCCGTTCCTCACGATATCGGCATGCCTCAATTGCACCCCAAAGCGTTCGAGTGCGCTGGTTGGGTAAAATAGTGCAAGCGTTAAGCCTGGAGGCAAAAATATATCGACTTCTGCTCCTTTGATAACAAGAAACTCTAAACCACTTTATGGGCTTCGCTTCCTTTGGTGAGGACAGTGATCCTCGAGTGTTTGAACGATTAGGACAACCGATGGCGACGACGACGGCGGAACATAACATATCGAGCAGAATGAGCAGGTTCGGTTCTGGAGCAAAACAATCGCAAAGACCAAAGAGGCAAAACTTGTTGCTATTCTATCCTGCTGGTTCGGAGCTAACAGCCTGATGATGATAACCTGTTGGATTGTTGACATTTGGAAAATCGTCCAACGATGCCGCCGCCCCGCCGCCAGTCAGTTCCAGTCCGAGAAATCGGGAAGGCACGATCTTTGGGTGGGTTGGGACTTTTTATGAGAATGATCCCTTTCCGCGATCTTCGCTCCAGGAGCACCCCCCAAAGCAAGCACCCAGGGCGTCACCGTCACCACGAATGATCATCAGTTCGAACTGGTTTTGGGGCTTCCAGTCGTTGTTCTGTATGGCGCATCCAAACATGTGAGCGCGGGCTGGAATGTCTCATTTTTTGCAGCTGGGTTTTTTTATTGCGAGCTTTAAAAAGGGGGGTGGAAGGAAGACATTCGATACCCGCCAAATCGGGACGAAATTATTGCACTTGTTCCGGTATTCGTATTGGCAGTGGTCGGGATTGAGCGATACGACCGACGCGACGCGACCCTGCCTTCCAACATCAGAAATCAGCGCGACATGTCGGATTAGCGTGTCAAACATGCAAACGATCGGATTGGGATGATTGGTGGTGCATAAAGTGCAATCGGCTGCATCAATTTGGCGCGGATTTGAGTCACAGACAAATGGTTCCAGTGAATTAGCAAACGCATTCTAATATCACGTGACATTTGCATAAATTTGTGTGTGCTTTTCGAATGGGAAATTTTAGTTTCTTACTCAGCGAGAACGCAATAGATACAGCATGAGATACAGTCAAGCTTGGTATTCTAGTGGTTATCGCTTCTGATCCGTATGCCCCTATCAATAAGCAAAACGTCGAAAGGCAAAACGGCGAAAAGGAGGAATCTAAGCAAATAGTAAGTACTTTATTCTGTTAAAGCCCATCCTCTCTATTCTCGACCTTTTGTCTTTTCGACGTTTTGTCACTCAATCAGGTATCGGGCATTAGTAGGTCGGCTCCAGATTCCCGAAGCACGTTCCCCTCCATTTGGGAAATTTGTGCCATCGCCGTGAACACAAGCCAATTCGTCATTTACCCAAGGGAGAGGGAAAGAAATAAGGGATAGGATAGGGATAAGGAAGGTAAGAGAATAGGATCGTCAAAAACGCATAAGGGTACCACAATGGGATCATACAGCGCCCTCAAAAGGGCACTGTGATAACGCATAAAGCGTAAAGAGAGCCTATAGCTCTTTACCCGCTGCAGCGGGTCAAGAACAACAGAACGTCCTGAAGATTCAGGTTTCTGAAGTCAGTTTCACTTAATAAGTGTTTACCGAATACTCGGAAACGCAGTTGCGCAAAAACTGGACAGTTACATATCAAATGATACGAAGTTCCATAATCGGATTCACAGCTATCACATGCAAATGAATCAGCTTGCTGAATATTCGCCATGTTGTAGCAGGCCTCGCCTGATAATTATAATAGTAGTAGGCCTGGAATTTAGAATAGAATAAAATGTCATTAGTTAGCCAACCACCAATCAAGTCAGAAGCAATAAACCTTAGCTCCTAGCTACCTGTTTTATTCCCTTGGTTACGGCCGTGGTTACGGCTATAACAGCTGGCGACGAAAAGAAAAAGTTTGAAGCAACTCGAAGACCCTCAAGAAAAACCCCCGAAAACATCAAGAAAATGCCCGACGCGGATCTGAAGAACGCCATCCTGCAGCTCACCAATCTCATCGCGCGGCAGCAGCACCAGATTGAAGCGCAGCAGCAGCAAATCGAAAATCTGGGAATCCGTGGCCACCCCGGCTCCGGCAGCGAGAAAATCATCGAGTCTTTGGCAAGCGGCATTCAAGATTTCCAGTACGATCCGGACGGCGGAGTTTTCTTCGATGGCTGGTACGCGAGGTACGAGGACGTCATCACGAAGGACGGCCAATCCCTGGACGACGCCGCCCGTGTGAGGTTGCTTCTACGCAAGCTAAGCACACCTTTGCACGAAAAGTACGTGAATACCATTCTTCCCAACCACCCCCGGGACTTCACCCTGGACGAGACCGTCACGAAGCTGAAGAAGTTGTTCGGTCGGCAGAAGTCGGTCTTTCATTCCCGTTACCAATGCCTGCAGTACGCAAAAAGTGACGCGGATGACTTCACCTCGTATGCTGCCATGGTGAGCAAACACTGTGAAGCGTTTCAACTCTCCAAGCTCACCCCGGATCAATTCAAGGCGCTCCGTTTCGTCTGTGGACTCCAATCGCCACGGGATGCGGACATCCGAACAAGATTGATCTCGAAGCTGGAAGCCGACGAAACCGCAGTCAACGAACAGGGAGAAGCGGCCAGCAAGGTCACCCTGGAGAACCTCGTGGAAGAATGCCATCGCGTGTCCAACCTCAAACAGGACACACTGATGGTGGAGAACAAGGAAGCACGCAACGTCAACATTGTCTCCCGCAAGCCGAAGAATCCTGTGAAAAATCCGAAAATTCCCAAAACGCCCTGCTAAAAGTGTGGTGATCAGCACTACGTACGCAAGTGTCCATTCGCTTCGCACACCTGTTCCAGATGCAAGCAGCAAGGACACAAGGAGGGGTACTGTTCAAGCAACAAGCCTACGCCCTCGAAGCCATTCAAGCAGACGAAACCCAGAGAGAACGTGAAGACGAGGAGCATCCACACCGTTCGGAACGTCGGAAGCAAGCGGAAGTTCATCCCGGTCGAGCTCAACGGTACAACAGTCAAGCTCCAGCACGACTCGGCGTCCGACATCACCATTATCTCCGAACTCCGAAGATACTTGGAACAGCATCGGACAGCCACCCACTCAACCGACGGAGAAATCTGCAGTAACAGCTTCTGGTGGCAACCTCAACCTTCTCGCCGAATTCCAAACCGAGATCACCATCAGGAATGTGACCAAAACCGGTCGCATCTTCATCTCGGACAACGCTGAACTCAACGTTCTTGGAATCGAGACTATGGATCTATTCGATCTGTGGTCTGTGCCGATCAGCAGCTTGGTCAACGTCGTACACCAACGTCCCGACCAACAACCCGATGAATACGTGAGTCAACTCAAGCAACACTTCCCGGAGGTTTTCCGAAGCACGCTGGGTAGGTGCACTAAAGCGCAAGTGAAGCTGTACCTGAAGCCTGATGCACGTCCTTCCTATTGCCCGAAGCGACCCGTGGCGTACGCTGCGCTCCCCAAGGTAGATGAAGAACTCGAAAGGCTCCAGAACAACGGTATCATTCCTCCGGTTCGATTCTCGGACTGGGCAGCTCCAATAGTCGTCGTACGCAAAGCGGACAACATTTCGGTCCGTGTGTGTGGTGATTATTCGACGGGGTTGAACGACGCGCTGGAATGTGACCGCCACCCACTGCCTCATCCTGACGACCTCTTTGCGGAACTTGCTGGAGCACGTTACTTTACACACCTCGACTTGTCTGACGCTTACCTGCAGGTCGAGGTCGAGGAGGAATCGCGGAAGCTACTCACGGTCAACACCCACCATGGCCTATTCCAGTACAACCGATTACCCCCTGGAGTCAAGTCGGCACCCGGCGCTTTCCAGCGCATCATCGACAGCATGGTGGCCGGCATCCCTGGAGTCTAGCCGTATCTGGACGACATCCTCATCGCTGGTCGGACTAAGGAGGAACACGACCGCAATCTCTACGCCGTTCTCAACCGTATACGTGAGTATGGTTTCCACTTACGTCTCGAAAAGTGTCGTTTCGCACTCTCCCAGATCGAGTTCCTCGGACATATCGTGGACAAAGATGGCATCTGCCCGGACCCTTCCAAAACCGATGCCATTTCGAAGATGCAACCTCCGAAGGACGTTCAGCAGCTCCGTTCCTACCTTGGTGCTGTGAACTACTATGGCCGATTCGTGAAGCAGATGAAGAAACTCCGGGCCCCCCTGGACAACCTGCTCAAGAAGGATGCCCGTTGGAATTGGACCAACGAATGCCAACAATCCTTTGAGCAGTTCAAGGCCATTCTACTCTCCGATCTGCTGCTCACCCACTATGACCCATCCAAGGAGATCATCGTCGCAGCAGATGCATCGAAGTACGGCCTTGGCGCAGTCATCATGCATCGGTTCCCGACCGGTGAAGTGAAGGCAATCGCACATGCCTCTCGCTCACTGACCCCGGCAGAGATGAACTACGGACAAGTGGAAAAGGAAGCATTGGCCCTGATTTTCGCTGTCACTCGCTTCCACAAGATGCTGTACGGACGCCACTTTCTCCTGCAGACCGATCACCAACCGCTCCTCAAGGTTTTCGTTTCCAAGAAAGGTATTCCTGTTTACACCGCGAACCGATTGCAGCGTTGGGCCTTGACACTCCTGCTGTATGATTTCGACATCAAGCACGTTTCAACGACAAACTTCGGCTATGCAGATTTCCTTTCGCGGCTGATGTCATCGCAACGAAGGCCGGATGAAGATTACGTGATAGCCGCCGTATACGTCGAATCCGAAGCGAAAGCAATACTCGAAGACACCATCAGCAACCTCCCAGTCACGCACCAGATGATTGTGGCTGAAACACGAAAGGACCCAGTTCTCCAGCAAGTGATGAACTTCCTCAAGGAGGGTTGGCCGGCCCAACCGAAGCAAATCGCAGATCCAGATGTCAAGAAGTACTTCGCAAGACGAGATGGACTTCAAGTTGTCGACGACTGCATCATGTTCGGCGATCGAATCGTCGTTCCCCCTTAAGTTTCGTAAGCGGATTGTTCGACAATTGCATCATGGACACCCAGGAATGGACCGGATGAAGTCTCTGGCCCGAACTACATCTACTGGCCGAATGTGGATGACGACGTAACGCAGTTCGTTCGAGAGTGCACAGCGTGCGCTGAAGCAGCAAAGTCTCCGACAAAAGCAAGCTTGGAGTCGTGGCCTCTTGCAGTCAAGCCGTGGCAACGCGTCCACATTGATTTCGCTGGCCCAATCGACGGTTATTACTATTTCGTCATCGTGGATGCCTACTCGAAGTGGCCCGAAATTTTTCGCACCCGTTCCATCACCACAACCGCAACCCTGGATCTGCTACGTGAGACGTTTTCCCGTTTCGGCAACCCGGATACTCTGGTCTCGGACAACGGCACGCAATTCACCAGCGTGCAGTTTCAGCAGTATTGCCGTGAAAATGGTATCACCCACCTCCGCACTGCTCCCTACCATCCGCAGTCCAATGGTCAAGTGGAACGATTCGTTGACTCCCTCAAGCGCGGTCTCAAGAAGCTGAGCAAGGGGGAAGGCTCACCCACACTGGAGCACCTGCAGACATTACTCTCGGTGTATCGCTCAACTCCAAATCGAAACACACCGCAATCGACGTCTCCTGCAGAAGCGTTCCTCGGAAGACCAGTACGCACCACTTTACACCTCTTGAAGAAGCCTGCTCCTGAAGCCCCAGGTACCAAGAACCTCAAGCAGAATGAGCAGTTCAATCGCCGGCATGGAGCAATCAAGCGCGACTTCGAAGAAGATGACCTGGTGTACGTTGAACAGCATTTCCGGAATACCAAGTCATGGATGCCAGGTCGAGTCATCGAACGGAAAGGTTCTGTTCATTACATTGTGTCACTGGAAAACAACGGAAGACCGAAGCTGGTTAGAGCGCATGTCAACCAAATGCGCCCTCGCTACGATACCGCCGCTCCAGAACCAACGACGCAGCTACCGTGGGAAGTCTTGCTCGATGAAGTACAGATACAAGCTACAGCGGTACTGGCTGATGTAGAAGAACAGCCTGGTATGACCGAAGCCCTAGTTCCTGTTGCCACCCCGCCGCCGGTCTTGCAAGAAGCTGCAGGTCCGGTACTATAAGATGATGAAGAAGCTACATCCGCTCCACCGCCGGTACCATCGGGACCAGTTGGAGAACTCCTGCGACGTTCTGTGCGGGAATCAAGAATCCCAAGATGGTTGTCGTCCTACGACATATTCTAAGAGGGGGAGATGTAGCAGGCCTCGCCTGATATTTATAATAGTAGTAGGCCTGGAATTTAGAATAGAATAAAATGTCATTAGTTAGCCAACCACCAATCAAGTCAGAAGCAATAAACCTTAGCTCCTAGCTACCTGTTTTATTCCCTTGGTTACGGCCGTGGTTACGGCTATAACACATGTAATAGCTGAGTCGGCTGTGGCCAGTCAATGCTTTGACCAGAATGCTGCAATTCTGCTTTGAAAGATTTGTAAGATACTTCGCCACCCTTGGAGATGGCTCAGTACAATACAATTTGGTTTAACGACATGACTCCAAACTATTCCAGTATTGTCTGTGTTGAGTAGCAGCCCAGGTGTAAATCTGAAGCTTTACCCAACACTTCGATATCGGAATAGCTGGCTCAGGGCCAATGGAGTCACGTGATGCTCCAGTGCGAGCTAACTCATCAGCCAATTCATTTCCAGCGATGGAAGAATGGCCAGGCTTCCATACAAGGTGAACAGCGTTTGCTGAATTCAGCTCCTCGATTTGAGTTCGACAAGCGATAACTATCTTCGACCTGGAGTTGACCGAGCAAGTGCTTTAATAGCAGCCTGGCTATCTGAACAGAAGTATATTACTTAGCCCATTACGAGCTGCTGAAGTGCTGATTGCACTCCGCCCATAAGAGCAAATATTTCAGCCTGAAAAACGGTGCAGTGTCTACCAAGTGAGTTAGACTGATGTAGCCTTAGCTCACGAGAATGGACACCAGCACCTGCTCGACCTTCGAGAAGCGAGCCATCAGTGTAACATACGATGCCGTCTGAAATTCTCCTCTCCCGATAACCAGATGTCCACTCTTCCCGGGAAGGGAATTTCGTGGAAAATGTCCTATATGGAAAATTACAAGCAATTGTAAGATCACTTGGAGCCAAGACAACTTTGTCTCAATCCAACAAAAGTGGAAACAACGACGTGTGTGTTGATCTGTGGTTCACAGGAGTTTCCTCTAGTAAACCGATTACCGATAGGCGATAAGTGCAAGAAAGTGCTTCTTGTTTGAGATGATTGTTTAGTGGGGCAACGTCAAAGAGAACTTCGAGCGCTGCCGTAGGAGCGGAAGAGAACGCTCCAGACATCGCCATTAAGCACATCCTTTGGAGATGGCCTAATTTTGATAAGTTCGTTCTTACTTCGCCCTTTTGCCACCACACACAAGGCATTTATAAGCCAATATTGGTCGATCAACAGTTGTGTAACTCCATTTGATATACTTGGGTTTTTGATCCAAGTTTTAACAAAGTTTCGCCGACTTTGTCCTAAGGACGTACAATCTTTCTTGATTCTGAATTTAATATAAGGTGTCCAGGATAGCTTGGAATCAAGAATAACTCCAAAGTACTTTACATGATTAGTCACATTGATTTCAGAATCAAAGAGACGCAATAGTCGAACGCCATTACGGTTTCGCTTTTCCGTGAAAAGAACAATCATATCTATCATTTCATTATCCACTTCAACCTCTACTCGGATTTACCGAAAGGCCATACTTATTGGCGACACCATCCCACAACTACCTCCTGAAGGGCGCTTTGCATCAGGTCGAACAGGGTGCTGATGCACATAACGACTAACAATGTTAGGTAGTCGTCGGCAAAACCATATGTAGGAAAACCGTTATTATTGAGTAGCCTCAATAGCATATCTGCTAGGGGCTGTCCATTAATTACGTAAGGGAAATTTTACGATTTTTCGACACCCCCACACCCCTTTGTAAGATGTTTTGTATGAGAACCCAAATATTTTTGTATGGCGTGTAAGATTTCTCATACCCCCCCTCCCCTCAAAAACCCTTACGTAATTAATAGACAGTCCCCTACGAGATTCCACAAAAGTGGGGATAAGACTCCCCCTTGGGGGCATCCACAAACAATTTCCTAATCGCCGCTTGACGCAATGTCGCGAAGAGATGTCGGTTTTTGAGCATTTGGTGAATCCAATTGGAAATCATTGGAGATATACCATGACACCGTGCGGCTTCCAATATGGTATCGAAAGGCACGTTGTTAAAGATACCCTCGATATAAAAAAAAACACCCAAGCAGGATTGCTTTTGAGTGAATGCGTTCTTAATGTTGGTTCACATGAAGAGGCACGTTGGCCAGATGAACATCACGGATGTGATGATCCACAATGCGTTCTAAGCATTTAAAAAGAAAAGAGGTCAAACTGATAGGTCTGAAACTCTTTGCTTCTTCATACGACGCTCGACCTACTTTCGGAATAAATTTTACAGTAATATTCTGCCAGGATGTGGGAATATACCCTGTAGCAAAACTGCAAACAAGTATTTTTTTTTTTAAAACATGTTTGAAATAAACAAATCCCTTCTGAAGCAAAATAGAGTATATCCCATCTGCTGCAAGAGATTTGAAAGGAATGAAAAGAATCATAACTACAAGAAAAGACATCAGGTTCATCCGAAGATGTAATATCCACACATCCAGGGAAGTGTGTACTGAACTTTCCAAAACTTCTTCATCGGAGTAAGTCAAGCCGCCATTTGGCATAAGTTCGTTTACTTGGGAATCCTTAGATTTTGCAAGGATTTTGTTCAACCGACTGGAATACATTTGTACAAAGGATTTTCCAGCCGGATCGTTCAGCAGACCGGAGAGCTTTCCTGTAGGCCTTGCCAGCCGACCTGAAAGCCTCCGAACCAGCCGAACGTCGTCTGTTACAACTCTTTTTACATTGTTTCCTGAGCTTCGCCAAATCAGAGTTCCACCAAGGGGTTCCTCTTGTCGTCTTCACAGATCTCGGAGGGCATGCTTCTTCAAAAGCTTCCATGATGAAGGTCGTTCTAGTATCAACGGCATCATCTAAATCACTTGGAGTGTCAATTGATGGTGAGTATCCATGAAATTTGACTGCAACCAAATCGGTAAAGAGATCCCAGATGGTTGACCGGGGGTTCCTGAAACGCAAAGTTTGCGAAGTAACATTCACATGTTCGAACAAGATGTAGCGATGGTCAGATAAAGATTCTTCATCTGACACATGCCAATTGGTCAGCTCGTGACTAATTCTGCTAGAGCAAATCGTTATGTCTAACACTTCCTCTCTACAAGATACCATGAAGGTTGAGCGGTTGCCTATGTTTAGTAATCCAAGATCTGTAGTATTCCATCAAACAGGAGCCTCTCAAATTGATGTCTGAGCTGCCACAGATTATATGGTGAGCATTAGCATCAATACCAACAATTAGCGGAAGGCCTTTTGAAGTGCAGTATGCAATGACTTGCTTGAAAGCATCCGTAGGGGATGGTTCATCATGCGGTAAATAAACCGAACAATAAGCGTATTTCCTGTTGTGGTTTCAAACAGATACATCGATTGTGATAGCACATACATCTTTAGTAGTTAGTTCAGAGATGAGTGTAGCAACGATTGCGTTGTTGACAAGCACACATGCCCGAGGCATGACACGCGAGTTTGTAACAGTAGGTAGATTGCAGATGGCGGAAATGGTGGAAAGTAGTGGGTAATTAAGCTAATCCGTAGCTGTTTTTACGGCCAAGTATTTTCGAACTATTTCCGCAAAATCGGCCAGTCCCTCAACGAACTACCCTTATGAAACCCTTCCGCTTAAGGCGAAACTGGAAGCATTTTCTCATTTTTTCGGTTTTTAATTTTTAATTAAATAACGAAGCAATATTTTCAAAATCGGTTTTCGTGCATATGTAGAGTATGGATCAAGGTATCTTCTGAATTTTTTTGAGGTGGAAAATGTTTTCCATTTTTGCAGAAACCATTTTTTTGTGAAATTATGTTCGAAAATGGTTTCTGCAAAAACGAAAAACATTTTCCACTACAAAAAAAATCAGAAGATACCTTGATCCATACCCTACATGTGCACGAAAACCGATTTTGAAAATATTGCTTCGTTATTAAATGAAAAATCAAAAACCAAAAAGTGAGGAAATGCTTCCAGTTTTGCCTTAAGCGCCAGTACGACGAATCGCGCAGCGAAAGAGCGTGTTCAAATACCGTACCCGGCTAGTTCTTCTCAGGGCATGTCAGGTAAGGACTACCTAAGTCAATAGCGAAAGACATCAGGTTCATCCGTCGGTTGACGTAATGAAAATAAATAAATAAAAAAGAAACCCAAACGAGACAAAACCGAAAAAACCTTATGGGAACTAGAGTCTAATACGTATCGACCCAGCAAAGAGTGGTAAAGCAGTCTAACTTGTTGGATAGGATTTATTCTGCTAGATTCGTCCTGATTCCCTAAACGTGGACGTTTACAAACTAGTTTTGTCTGACCTTTGTTCACGATGTTCACGATTCGTTGAATATGGTACCGAAGCTTCTTGGTCACTGTGACCTTGAAGACCATTCGCGATTGTCGTCAGGGATCTGCACGTGGGCCTGGCTGCGACTTGGTCGTCCCCAAGGAGCCACTCGAAGCTCCACGTGTCACACGCCGGTCTGGGCGTAGAGAAACTATAGCGAGTAGGCGACCTGACGAAACCGAATGAAAAAACCTTCGCCTGAAGGTTCTACAGGCGAAGTAATACACATTTGAGACACAAGCGACGATACATATTCAGTTGGCTACAAATTACCTATAAGGCTGGGATTTAATGGTTCGGGATAATAACTCTGTCACTTGTAGCGATCTCCTATTTTAATAAATTATTTCACATTAGCTTCAGAAATAGGCTATTAGAATCACTGAACTCACTTTGAGTTTTACAAAGTTTCTCTTCACGTGTACACCTTTGCTTAGAGGCACAATATAGTTGTGAAACTAGAAGAATTTAAGTATCATTAATTTCTGAACTAGTATTCCCGTTTTTAGAAAAAACCTTACAATAATTGCTCTGATTTAGCCACTAGAACTTCTTCGCTTCATGCAGCCCAAATGGGAACTTTTGATTGGCACACTGTTTTCGGCGATGTTCACTCTTGTACAGATCTTTCAGTAATGAAATCTTGCCCACATCAGGTGATATTTGGGACCAATATTTCCCAGTTCGTTTGACCAGAACCGAAGCATTTCCTAACGTGTCCTGCTCTGATTGGACCATTAAAAATCATACGATGTTGCGCTCCTCCTCCTCTTCTTGGCGTAACGTCCTCACTGGGACAAAGCCTGCTTCTCAGCTTAGTGTTCTATGAGCACTTCCACAGTTATTAACTGAGAGCTTCCTCTGCCAATGACCATTTTGCATGTGTATATCGTGTGGCAGGCACGAAGATACTCTTATGCCCAAGGAAGTCGAGGAAATTTCATTTACGAAAAGATCCTGGACCGACCGGGAATCGAACCCGTCACCCTCAGCATGGTCATGCTGAATACCCGTGCGTTTACCGCCTCGGCTATATGGGCCCTACATTTCTTAAATTTGCAACTTTTTACTTAGCGAAGACTCAAACCATCAAAAAAAAATAGTCCGATCAGAACCCAATCTACGGGAGTTCTCAATTTAGGCTGTATTTGTTTTTACAGGAATAGTCTCGCTACCCACCGTTTCACCTGTGGTGGCGCTGCGATCACATAGGTGTTACAAGTTTTCCATTTCATTTTTACTGAAAGTACTAAAAACTGGGTTCACATAGTTTCCTAGATAGAAATTTCCCTTTCGAATATAAGATTCTTGGACTAAGGCCACTTGGGCTGTACCATTTTGCATAAGTCTACAAAGATTGATCGTTGCTGTTCTTTTATGCTAAATATTGATCTGAGCTATCCTAACTGTAACCACTACCCAAGCAAGGCAAGATAAAACTCTTCGCAAACACAGCACAACAAAGAACAGCAGCAATAAAACCAGAACGGTATCGTTTGAAAAACGCCAAAGGCGAGGATACACAGAGTACACTGTGTAAATCGCACAATGCGAAACCATATAGGTGAAAATTCAAATTTATTAACAACGTCTTCATAATCCCGCCCTTATTTAGTCTCAAGTTTGAGACTAAAGAAGAAGAGCTGCACTACATCATTGCTCCGGTTAGCGCAGTAAGGGCAACATACTATGGAGGGCGCCCTGGTACTCTACAGGCTCCGTTAGCGGTTAGGTTTTTGTTAGATTCCTCTAGCCATTTATTCTTAGGCACGGTAAGCCTATAGCCGCATCACACCATGAATTGAGACAATCGCTACCGACACTACACAGCTATCTAGGCTGTTCGAAAAATGAAGTTAATATTGATGATCAACTTCATACGACCCGAAGATGCCTCGGTAAAAGTCCAAGCGGTTTTTATACCCTTCTAAGAGGTGTAAGAAGGGTAAAAAGCTCATTTTGCTACCTGAGGTTCTTTGAATCAAAAAAATTCAGGCGAATATAAAAAAAAAGCTCGGTTAATCATGAGCGATGTGAACCAAGCATGGTTTTTACATACATATCTTGATGTCCAAGGTCACCAACATTATTTACTCGATCAAGATTATCTCAATTACGATTGGGAATCTCAATAAAATAATCTCGTTCGTTCTTGATTCCGCCCAATGCCATTCCGAACACATTAAGATCATCCAATATTTAATCACAATCAGTTCAAGCAAGCAAGACGAAAACAAACGATGGACTTTAGGCTATCATCGCCACCGCCAAAGACTCTTAAATTAATATGGGCACATAAATATTGACTTTGACATTATCCGTGAGTTGTTGCCGAAAATGTTAGCTCCACTTCAACAGTCTGTAGGTATAGGTAGGTATGTTCCGACTTGTCCAATTTTTAAAAGCGAAAATCCCGATCACCCAACGAAAACTGGAATGCACATGCAAGCGACGAACCCCGAATGACACCCAGGATAATATCACCTCTGTGCGAAATCAAAGATGAATGGGCCTGTAAGTAAAAATAGTCACCTCCTGATAAACCTCTCACAACTGGGCCCAGAAACAGACAGGACGGGCCCCCTCCTTTAGGGCGTGTGCTAAAGGAAATCGCTATCTTAGCTTCGGCAGCCGTCGTCGTGGTCGTTGCTATTTTTGATGGTCAAGGTCGCACAAGCGCCCGGGATCATTAAACTAGTTTCAGACATTTTTTTCGTCGCCACAAAACGATCACAATCAGATCGATTCCAAAACAGGAGGGAACGGGTTTTTAGCTGGCTTCTCTCTACGGACGCTGCAAGTTTGTTTTTTAATGTTTTCGAGATTGATATGACCATCTATAACAAATTAAATGTTAGGAAACAAGAGCAAAATCTGAAATCCAATGCTACAGTTTTTGGCAATTGAGTCTTCTTTGAAATATTACGTGAAACCTAAATTCGCATGACCGAGAAGTACTATTCTAAAATTTATTTCTAAAGTTTTTTAAGGGTCTCAACGCTTTCATCTTATACATTACAAATTTTATTGAACAATCATATAATTTTGAAAAACAATGTACTAATCTGATAGTGAGCACCAGCTTTTTGTTCCAGCTGTGTGAACAAAAACAAGTGATCTGAAGTGGACGGACGACGCACCCCTTTCGGGTTCCACTATCAATCCGGTGGTGGTGTTGATCAGAATTGGCCACCCCGGAGGCGATCCAATTCGCGGGCTTATTAAAGGTGTAAACACGATACATCGCTGCAGCAGCAGCAGCCAGCCCGGCCAGAAGTGGTTATGATTGTTGGTATCATTGCCAAGAGCGCAGCGGTTTCCGACTTTTCGGGCGTAATTGAATGTAGTCGTTAAAGGATATTTATTCAGCCGTCCATTGCGCGCCTATGATTTTAATTGAATTTTAATGCGAACGCAACGCCCCACGCACGATTAAGTGTCATGATCGCGCACGGATGGTGGCAGGCAGTTCTGGGCTGGGGGCAGAGTTGGTGATTTGGATAAATCAATAAATGGTAATTGCCGATGACAGATGCTGATTGTGCGATCGCTGGCTAGGTGAAGAAAACTGACTGGAGCGGCTCCTACTTTGGTGATTTTGAATGTTAACGATACTGATATTTATCGGTTGTCAACCATTATCAGGATTTAATTGTTTAATTTGACAGATAACAACGTAATATCATGACTCACCACTACTTGCGCTGTGATAGACGCGTACACTTTCGAGGTGCTGAAGGACTTCGTTTACCCGTTTACCCATTGGCGTCACTTGGTGAAATTCCTAGAGGGGGCTACAGTGTCATTTTCAGTATCCAAATAAGCTCTACAATGTAATTTGAAGATTTTCTAGGGAGGGCTTATGTGTTTCTAGGGGGGTCTAAGCCCCCTCTAGCCACCCCTTATTTACGCCAATGCGTTTACCTCGGGTCCTTATTAACGGCAAACAACAACGTTAGCGGCAAAATACAAACGTGGATCATCAGTGGAAGTCGGGCCTGCTATGGACTCCACAAGAACCTGCGGTCCAAAGAGATTCACCCTCGCACAAAATGTACCGGTAGCCGTTCTCGTCCATGATTTTCCAAAGCTCTGTTTGCTCACTACGGTCGTATACAGCCTTGAAGTCGATGAACAGATGATACGTTGGGACCTAGTATTCACGGCATTTCTGGATGATTTGCCGTACGGTGAAGATCTGGTCCATTGTCGACCGGCCGTCAATAAAACCGGCCTCGGTAACTTTTCATGGACTCATTTACTTTAGGTAATAGACGACGGAAGATGATCTGGTATAAATAGCACTTTGATCGCTTGAAAGTCCTCACACATGAACTTGTCGCCTTTATTTATGCCGCTTTAGCACCCTACCCTAGTCCAGCCAATATCGTTTTTAATTACTGAAAGATTTTCAATCCCTCTCTTCTTGGCGTAACGTTCCAACTGGGACAATGCCTGCTTCTCAGCTCAGTGTTGTATATATACATACAGGGGATGGCCAAAATGTTTGGGATAGGCGACTTTTATTTCTCTCACAAAAAACTTCAACAAGCTATAACTTTTCATAGAGCGCATAAAAAAATCTCAAATTTTGACTGTTTGTCAACCTATTATGTGTGCATCATTGGTAAAAATTTGGGCTCGATTGATTAATATTTCGCTAAGTTAGAACCGTTCGGGTAAAACACTATTTTTTAAACAACTCATTTTTGAGCTATCATATCTTGGAAACCAGTGAACCGAATTGAATGAAATTTTGAACGTACACTAACAATATGTAAATGCTTCACAAACTATTAAAACATAGGAACTTTTTAAACGTTGAAAAAAGTTATCATGGATTGACACTTTTTGGATTTTTCTTGAAAAAATGTAATTTTTTTACATCAATGTCAATAAATTTTAGTGTTGATATCAAAAGATTTTCCACTTCTGTTCTCAAGTTATCTCTAATCAGATATATAAAAGCCTATTTAGATTGAAAGAAGAACACATTTAGTAATTTTTGTGTGGTATTGTAAATTTGACTTATTTTCCTCTATATGGGTAAAAATTTCAATCCGGTATAACTTAATTCGCCGTGAGAAAATATTACATTGTAAAACACCGTTTTAAGTATCAATATATTGCTGATAAACGTTAAAAAAAATCATTCAATTCGGTTCACTGGTTTCCAAAATATGACAGTTCAAAAATTAGTTGTCTAAATAATAGTGTTTTACCCGAACGGTTCTAACTTCTCTAAAAATTAATCAATCGAGTCCAAATTTGTACCAATGATGCACATATAATTGGTTGACAAACAGTCAAAATTTGAGATTTTTTGATGCACTCTATAAAAAGTTATAGCATGTTGATTTTTTTTGTAGGAGAAAAAAAGTCGCCTATCCCAAACATTTTGGCCATCCCCTGTATATGTATATCGTGTGGAAGTCATGAAGATATTTCATACTCAAGGAGGTAAAGAAAATTTCCATTATTAAACGTTTCTGGGAATCAAACCCGCTATCCTCAGCATGGTTTTGCTGATTGCCCGTGCGCTTACCCCATCGACTATATGGGCTTAAAGACTATTCTTCTTAATTTCCTCTGAAACAGAACATTCAATCAACGTTGCCTGTTATTGTGATAGCTTCAAAAATGTCTTTTTGTACTTGGGCCAGCGCTAGCGCTGGAAATAAAATTTACTCATTTTTGAGTTGTCCCACTTCAGCTCTAGAATGAGTGAATTTTCTGACCGTGTAGTGATGCATAAATCTAGGGGTTTTCTTAAAGATTTTTTTCAGGAATTCATCTTAGGACTCCTTTATGGAGTCTTCAATGAATTTCTGAAATTGTTCCTCTATAAATACCTTCAGTTATTACTCATATCGGAATTTCTCTAAAGATTTCACTAAGAATCCTCTATTAGATTCCCCAATTGGGCATTCTCTATGGATTTCCCGGGGGTTCTTCTTGGTTTTTTTCTGGATCGCCTCTTGGTATTCCTATTCGAAAATTTCTTGGTATTGCTTCTGAAATTGCTTTAGAAATACTTGTTGAAAATTCTGCTGGAATTCATGCTGGAATTAATCAACCCTCCAGGAACTGCTCCAGATTTTCTCCCAGTACCACTTGTTTAGGGTGATTTTCCATGGTTTTCTCAAAGAATTGTATCTGATATCCCAGCAGAGATTTCATCATAGATTGCAATACTAATTCTTTCAATGATTTTTTATAGATTGCTGCAGGAAATCCTCCAGGGATGCCTCTGATGATTTCTTCGGAGGTTGCAGTAAGGATTCTTTTAGCAATAACTTAAGGGATTTATCCGGAGCTCCTATGAAGTTTTATGCAGAAACTATTTACGGGATTTCTTAAGGGTTACGTCCCGAAATTCCTCGGGTAATTTCTCCAGGAATTCCCCCAAAGAATCCTTCAAAGATTTCTCCAGAGATTTTTTAAAGATTAAGCTATGGATGATTAAGCTTTGGAAGTTTAAGTGGAAAGGCAGCGGAAAGGAGAGGGCGGGGGCCCCGAGCTCCCACAAAAACCGTATATGCTGTCTAAACATAAACTTTATTATTCAAAAACAAAGAAAACGTTTTTGCTCATCACCTTTGTACCTCCGAGGGGCCTTGACATTCGCTTCGGCTCCGGGCCCCCACAATCCTTAATTTGGGCCTGGATATGACATACTTGTCAATTGGGTTACGTACAAAAGGCTAAATTACGAAAGGCTGAAATAACAAAAGGCTAAAATTACAAAAGGCTGAATGCATCAAAAGGCTGAAATAATGGTTCGACTAGTTTTCAAACGCACCAGCCTAAATATTACCCTCAATACTAACAACTCAGAGAAACAGACGTATTACTTCAATTGGGAATAATTACATACATAAATTGATTTTACGATCTATTTGAAAATTTGCTTGTTGGTCGCATTGGTTTTGCTTGAGCTTGACGATTGACCGTCCCTTAGTTCATGGTTTGCCAAACTAAGTCGTTTTGGGGGAACATGCTTCTAGTTACTATGTTCTGAATCAGAAAGTTTTGCGACTGGTCAAAATGCTATGGATTATTGAACGCCTACTAAGACTGTGTTTTTCGAAAGAATAGCATATATTTCAAAGAAGGGAAAATCTCTGATGATATTGTGAGTAGCCGTTATGACAACAATCTTCAAAACAACATGACTCAAAAGAACAGCTAATGTCTAAAGAAGGAAAAATTAACGATATGAATATCATCAGTTCCTTCTTGTGTTCGTTGGTATGCACCACTAGCCTCTTCACTAAGCTTAGTTTCGACACTAATGCACATGCTGACAGTTACGTGTTCGATTCGCGATCAGACTAAGAACTTTTCATTATCAAAATTTTCTTGACTCCCTTTGCATTGAGTATCTTCGTACCTATCACCCAATATGCCAAAGCTGAGAAGCAGGCTTGATCTCAGTTCGAGCGTTACTCCGAGAAAAGGAAGAAGTGTTAAAACTTATATGTGCATTTTCGTATTTTCAGTCTTTTCAATGTTCAGCCTTTTATAATTTCAGCCTTATGTTACACTTTCATGATTTCAGCCTGTTGTGCATTCAGCCTTTTGAAATTCAGCCTTATGTTACCATCCCTGTCAATCAGATGTTGGTTCATTTCCATTCATTGACAGCTAAAGCTAGAAGTTATGATTTAAGCTGCGCTACAGTTTGTAGACCACAATTGCCATAAGCTGCCCATATGTGTGCCTTTTTTGTAGATGTAGTTGTGAACCTGTGAGGAAAACATTTGCACTCTTACTCGGACGTTTGTTTTATAATTATTTACCCGTTTTACCCAATTTGATTGGGTAATATTTGCATATGCAATTTGAATAGTCTATGAATTGGTGTGCATTTTTGTTTGAGGATAAATTCGCGCTAGTGTTTGTGTGTTGAAATGTCACTTATCTCTCTCTATACAGTATCGCCTACAAAAAGTGAAAATTTTCAAAGACATTGTTTCAGCAACACATTACATTGTTATACAGTCTAAACACTAACCTAAGAATGGCAAAAGAATATTGACTGATTTAAATAACAAAACTTTGAAAAAATAACGATGAACATGTGGATCTCAAAAAAACGTCCGCGCACCAGGCGCCGTTTTTTAAGGAAGTAATTTTTAGTCATATCAATTAAATTTTATTTTTAGAATAGTGAGTCAAGATCTTCGAGCGATTTTTGGTGATTCGGACAAAATCAAAATATCGTCTTATAAATTACGGGACAATTACTGAAATTTTAGGCTTGCGTTTAATTCAAATTTTTCGAAAAAAAATGTATGTGTGAATAACGGAGGCTTATAAACGTTCATTAGCAAAAATTTACTTTGAAAATTTTTGAAACAGGGTTAAGCTTTTTATGGACTTCTCCGAAATTTTTAAGAGTAGATATTTCTGCATGCGTTAAAAAGTTTCATTCTAGGTAGGTCTATGCCATATACGTCACACAATGAGTATTTTGACGCACATTTGAAAGATCCTGTCTGACAATCACCGCCTTATTGTAACTTTATCTGGAAATTCATTCAGCTCAATAAAAAATATTGCATAAAAATATCATAGAACGAAAAAATGGAGATGAACGGAGAAGAAATTATTCTCACGAAAAGTTTCATCAGCCTGAAACGTCATGAATCTCTTGTGAAACCGCTTGAAACGTTCATGAAACGCCTGTCGAAAACCCCTGATCATCCGAGAGCAGTGACCAAAATGTATTTTCAAAAACTGTAGACCCTGTAGAGGTGAATGAATTTGTAAAATTTAAAACCTCTTAAATAAATAATAAAATTCCCTAAAAACCTTTTGCAGCTATAAAACTGCTACAAATCCTTTGAACCTTCTTGAAATATCTCCAAAAACCCCCTGAAACCCCCTCGGATCACTGTAGCATACGTGAGACTCTCCCAAGCCCCCGAAAATGTCCCAATAACGTCTCTGACACCAAATGACACCAAACTCCCCAAACACCCCCTTGGACGTCATGTAACGTACCTGAGCCCCCAAAAATGCGCCTGTAACGCCTCTGAAACTCGATAAAAACCCTCTGATACATTCTAAAATACCACCGAAACCTCCTCGGACGCCTTGTAACGCACCAGAGACCCTCTGAAACCTCCAAAAACGCCCCTGTAACGCCACAGGAATCCCTTGAAATCCTCCGAAACTTCCTGCAATCCCTATGGAAAACCTCTGAAACACCCTCGAACTCCATGTAACACACTTGAGACCCTCGGAAACCCCCAAAATCATCTGAAATTTCCTTAAATGCATTTAAAAACTCCCTGAAACCCCCTTCGATCCGCTGTAACGCACTCGATACCCTCCGAAACCCCGAAAATGGACATGTAACGCCTCCGAAATCCGTTGAAAATCCTGAAATGTTTCCGGAAACCCCCTGAAATCTGTCAGGGGTTCCGTGAAGCATCTGGAACCCTGCAAAACATTCTTAAAACGCCCCTGGAGCTTCCTGCAACTCCTCAGAACGGGCTCTGTTCCGAAGCTCTGTTCTGAAAGCACATTGAAACCTCGCCTGACTCGTTTTAAGTTTTCTAGCCATTCGCTTTTCTTGAACTTCTCAGCAACTTTCAAATCCAGTTAGGTTAATAATCTATTTAACTTGTACCGACTTTTCGAATCCTCTAAGCAGAATACACTCTTCGAATGAGCGTAATAAGTTATTGTACCATTTAATTTCGCTCTTTTTTGCTCATTCTTTGACAGATACGCATATTTCGACATTCGACTACCACTTGTAATCTTCCTTAGTGCCAGTTATCCGCGTGTGAAATGTGAAAAGTGAAACGCGCAAAACCCTGCAAATTTCCGTCAGACAAACAGAGAACAAAAGCTTAGGGGGGGGGGGGGGTCTAAGATGGCAAAAAAAGTCTACGTAGTTTATGGACAGCATCTTGGACTGAACGCTGACTCCAGTCGTAATAGTAGTTCACGCAACAAGGTGCAGAATACAGATTTTTACAGCACGAGTAGTACATTTATCCAACGAGGCTTGCCGAGCCTCAGCCTGTCCAAAATACATGAATTACCCTAGTGTGCGTGTCAACAAAACGTCAAATCAAAATCCAACATGGCTGACAGTGTCGCGCGCGGTTCTACCAACAGGTGGCAGCTAGGGTGGCAGTTTTTGATGAATTTCCTCTAAGAGTTACGTCTGTTTGTCTGTGATATGGGTAAGCCTGGCTTACCGGTTAAGCCATGGTGAAGAAATTGGCCCTAAACAGATTAAACGTAAGCCAATGATGGCTTACGATTATCAGATTATTTGAAATGTTCCAAGAAAATGCGAATGAAATAATTAAAGATTGCCTTGGTAATCACGGCGTTTAATCAGGATAATTTTGAATCAACGGTTAAGGATGAGGTATATGGAGAATACAGCTCAAATTTTCTCGAGCACAAATCTAGAGAACTGTCAAACGTATCTGGCTGAAAATGTAACTTGATGCTTGCTTCCGCACAGTAAACATTTAGTTACGTTTTCAGGTTCAGTTACGTTTGATGGTTCTCTAGATTTGTGCTCGAGAAAATTTGAGCTGTGTTCTCCATATACCTTGTCCTTACCCAGTCAGCCAGCGATCGTATAAGAAGTTGAATAGGATGTTAAAGTGGAGGCGATATGCGTACATATTACATGCGCCTAAATGGAGGCATGCACGCATATGACCTCCACTTTATCATCTTATGCAACATCTTATACGATTACTGGTTGTCTGGGTAACGCTGTTAAGTGAATCTCCCTAATGTAACCGATTACACAAGTTTACAAAATAAAACGAAAGTCGTGAACTTTTGTCAACGGCCAAAATTTTTGAAGCACAATTTAGTGCTGATTTTGAAACCGACCTCCAAAAAATTTAAAGTAGAACAGTTTTTGAGTTTTAGCTGAATATCGAGTTTTGTAACTTTTCAAAATATGTAATTTACTAAAATACAAATATATTGCGTTTTGTTCCACCAATTTTAAATCTTTTTCCATTAATTGAAAGCTGAATACAATACCATTCGATCATCTGAATACAGGTTTTGCATCAGATTGATGAAATTCAAGATATTGGCGAGTTTTAGGGACGATCTTCTTAAATTTTAGCAAAATTCCCAAAATTTTTTGAAGAAATGTATTTTTTTCAATAACAAAAAAACAACCTAAAAATTCTTTCTCGACGTTTATTTGACATATCATATGTAGGCGAAATACAGTAAAAATTTCAGCTCAATCGGAACATTGATTACGGAGAATGAGATGTTTGAAGTGAGCGACTTTGCTTAAAAATAGAACAAAAATCGATTTCAAATCATCAACCTTGTATGGAAAGTCGAAAAAATTTCCGCTCTACTGTAATTTTTTTCCTTCGCGTTTTCGAACTCAGGACATGATTCTACACCAAAAATGATCATCAGCTTACCGAGTTCAAAAATGCTGTAAACTAGTGTTATGTTAAATAAAATATAGCTTTGGATATGATAAAGAACTTTGTCGAAGATCGTAAAGCGATTGTCACTAGTGTCGGATCGCTTCGAAGAAGTTATACCGTACAGATCGTCTGATGGTGCTTAACATTTAACATGTTATGATAACATCAATAATAAAATCTAAATTTTGGCCTGAGTTATCCAGCGTATGACTTTTTCATAAGCGATGAATCACTTTGTGGTCTTCGACAATTTTTTTTTCGACATATCCTAGGCTATACTTAAACCGAAGACGGCTAATAACATATTTGCTTGTACACGCACACAATCATGTTTTAAGGTGAATATACAACGAAGCCACACTTCGAATTTTCAAAAGCACAAATCTGAAGAACCGAGGGTTGGTTTGCGCTAAAAAGTTGATCGATTGCTCACCACCAGCGGGTCACCAATCGACCAACTTTTCAGCGCAATTCTTCTTTTGGTTCCTAAGATTTGTGCTCTTGAAAATTTGAGGTGTGGCTTAGTTATATATTCGCCTTAATGTTCCTGTGAATCGTTGGGGGCGTTTCAACCATGTCGCCTGCAACAGGGTGGGAGCTGTCTGTCTTGTTATTAGCCGTCTTCGGTTAAATGTTATTAGTTACATGGTTTTAGACAATTTTTTCTACTGATGATACTAAATCCCATACCAATTTCAATCGCAATGCGGAGCATGGGGACGCAACCATTCACACCCAAATTTTGCACAATGGCGCTGTCCATAAACTACGTAGACTTTTTTTCGGCCATCTCAGACCCCTCCCTCCCCCCTCGTAGACTTTTGTTCATACAAAATTTTCGAAATTTGTATGGAGCGTAGACTTTGGCCAGACCCCCCCGTCCCCCCCTTAGAGTCTACGTAGTTTATGGACAGACCCAATTATTCTGGAATCAGAAAGGAATCGAAAAAGCTTTGTTCCAAAAATCGACCTTGTTAACAGAACATTAGGCACTTAATTTGATATCCCAAGTGCATGCAGCACGTTTGCCCTAAATACTTAAATGAAAAACATATGGTCCGGCATGACTTAACACCGACCACTCTCGGTTAAAACGGCCTTAATCAGATTTATTAAGGGAATTTTTGATCCATGGCTGTTTCATCTCAGCTTCAAAAAGAATTAAAAGTAATCAGAATTCACACGGTCAACCCACACAATACACGTATCACATATCATAAATCAAACAAATTCGCTAATAAACGCCCACCCGTGGCCATAAGTCCCGACAGCCGGACCGGCCCAATTACGCTCAACTTACGATCCTAATTGTAATGTTTGTCATTCATTAAGCGCCCGCTCCCCAACCCACGAGCACAGGTCATTTGAGAAACCGAGGCTGGAAGACAAACGACTGTCAGTCTTGCAAAAGAGTTCGCATTGAAACCTGACACGATCCCCCTCTGCTGATGGATCTTAGTAGTAGCGATCAAGCGACAAACAAACGGTCTCGGAACCGTCTCGCTCGGCTGTCTTGGAAGGATTTTTTGTGTTTGTTTTGCTATTCAAATAAATTGCTTTTTATGAGAATGTGCAAGGGAATGTGCGCGAGCGAGCTCGTGCACCTTACCAGTTTGCTTCAGTTGACAAGTTTTTATTGTATACGTATTGTACAGACGTACGGTACTTTTGACCCTTTCAGGAAGATTTTAGATCATTTCGCTGCTCTAGGGTACTTCAACTAGATGCAAATGACCCACCCATCCTGAAAGGGTTAAATAGGCGCTATTTGGCGCTTGGTGCAGATTGTCGATAACGTGATGATGGATTGACGTGAAGAATTTCAATAAACTGTTCAGACATAAAATTCGGTCACCTAATGGAATCCGACGAATCAAAAAAGCAATGACGACAATGTGTGCCAATTTTACTGAAACCTTATCTCGTGAACCACAAAATTCAAAACCTCAAATTTCTAAACTAGTTTCTCCACACTCTGATCGGTGTGTGCACGCCCAGGACCTGTCACGAATGACGAAGATCTATCGGGTTAAAGTGATGGCCTCTGTCGGTTCTCACCAGATCCACTGGAAGGACCATTCTTGGCAACAAAAAACAAAACTGGTCCCAATCCAATGCAAAGCCATCTAAACCAACCGCAGGAGACTGCTTCGGAATGGATAATGGAATGAAAGTTTTTGGGGACCAGTTTTGCTTTATCGATGTCGAAGAGGAGACCTTTCGAAAACTCGCACCACAACATTTGTTGGTTAGCAGAAATTTAATTTGGCGTTCTGAACCGGCATCGCTCTTTTAATTTTCCGAATTCTGTCCCATGCCCAACCTGTTCCGAAACCGCGCGCAGAAGATGGCGAACGCCTCCTTTCGACTCAAGTTGGCACCGATAACCGCAATCGGGCCGGTCCGGCGATCCTATTCGTATGGAAATGAGTCTCGCCGGTTAACAATGTTGATGTTGATTCTTGAAGTTGGACCTCGTTCGGATCGGGATGGATGAGATCACGAGTGATGCGTTCGGTTGGTGTTGGTCAATGACGGCCATTTCTGCAGTTTTTTCAGGAGCTTCCCCCCAGAGAAATGGAAATCAGGAATCATAGGTAGAGTGTGGAAGTGACAAATTTCTCACCTTCTGGCGGTTGTGGTGGGAGGCGAACCGGTAGGTCGATCAACTTTCAGCAGATCGGGTTTCAGCAATCGACGACGCTCGAATGAATCTCATTTGAGAGAAATTGTCATAAAATTTAGCGTTTTATTGACTAAAGTGACGATCAGTCAAGTCAGAATTGGCCAGTTTGAGGCAGATGACGTTGAGATTGATATCAAGAACCTGCGGGAATGCCTATCCAAAGTTCAGAAAATTTCTAAGCAATTTTATGGGTCTAGCCCATGGGTAGCAACAAATTGCCTTTTAAAAATAACACTGACCGACAGTGGAAAATGTAGCAAAGTGAAATGATCAGAAAGGTGGTCGTAAACCCCATACTTTCTTACCTCGCTTATGCGAAACATTGCAATACATATAGTACTTTTTAATTCGTACCCTGCTTATTCCACATTCATCGAATTTAAAAATGTTCCAATGTGATATTGTATTTTTTACGAAGAATCAAACTTTCATTAAAATCGCCCGAAAATCGTACTGATCTTGATCTATCATTTCCAACTGCTTTCCTCTTCCATACTTGATGCACAGGCAAAAACAGCTGGTTTTGTTATGCCATTAAGCAGTAGCATGGGACACAAAAACACATTTCGTTCCTGTATACTTTTGTTGGTGGCAGTAGCTCCTCTCTGGAGCCACCAAATGATGTTGATGGCATAATCTCCCAATTGGCAGCACGATTGATGTGCAAAGGGATACGGTATTACATTCATGGGCGTAGCCAGAGGGGGCAGGGAGGCCGTGACACCACCACCCCCTGGCCACCAGATATATTTTTTTTATTTCGAGTCAACTCAAAGATCATCAATAATTAAGAGCTCCAGAAAAATTATTCCAAGAAATAAACTACGTTAATAATTAAGGAGAAAAAACCTTTTATCCAAAATTATCAAACCTGTTTTGCTCGAAAACCACAAAAAAAATCACCAAGTATTTCTTCAAGAGAACCACCAAATAACAAGCTTGAGTGGCTTCATTTTGAATGTTTATTCACGAAATACAAAAACATCATGCCAAATTTTCCAGATGTGCCGGAACCGGTCCCGGTAAAGAAAAAAAGACTTTGAAGCCTAAGGGCAGCTATGGAGTTAGTAGCACATAATTCATGAATTTCCACTAGAAATCAATTCAGGTATTTCTTCAGGAACTTTTCCAGGGATTCTTTCAGAAATTTCCCAAGGGAATTCTCAAGGAATTTCTCTTTCGTGAATTCTTCCATGGGCAGGGTTCCAATAGTGATTGTGTCAGGGTTTCTCCCAAGAAATGCTTCAGAAATTCCTCCCACGATTTCTTCAGATATTTTTACAGATAGTTCAGCAAGGACAAATTGACGAATTCCTCCAGGATTTATTCCATAGCTTCCTTTAGTGACTCTATCATGGATTGCTCCAAAGGTTTTTTCAAGAATTCCTCTAGGGGTTTCACGAGACATTCCTCCGGGAATTTCTCCTGGAATATATATGGTGGTCCCAACAGTGCTTTTTTTTTTGAGGATTCCTTCAGGAATTTCTCCAATGATTCCCAAAGGAATGTCAACAGAGATCCTTTTAGGTATTTCTGCAAATTTTTTTTCGGGGATTTCTCCAAATATTTCTTCAAGAATTCCAGTAGAGATTGCTCCTACAATTCAATTTTGAATAATTCGAAACATTTCAGCAGGAATATCTTCCAGAAACCCTTTCAGAAAATTTAACCAGAAATTGTTTAAAAATTAATCCAGGAATTCCTTTAAACATTGGACAAAACATTCTTTTGGGAGTCCATCCAATGATTCCAACAATAATTCGTCCAGAACTTATTGCAGACATGGATTCCTTAATATATTTTTCCTACAGAAATTCTCCCAAGAATTTGTAAAAAAGCTTTCCTGGGATTCCTAAGGAATTTTTATAGGATTGCTTCCGGGATTCCTCATGGAATTTCTTCAGAAATTCCCTCAAATTTTCCTCCAAGACTTCTTCCAGGGATTTACCTGAGAATTTCTTCTATGTTTCTTTCAGGAACAACTCCAGGAATTTTTTAAAAATTCCTCTAAGGGTTGCCCCCGGAACTCATTTTAGAATTCTATCAGGAACTCGTCCTTCTCTCCTCTTCTTGGCGTAGCGTCCTCACTGGTTCAAAGCCTGCTTCTCAGCTTCTATGAGCACTTCCACAATTATTTACTGAGAGCTTCCTCTGCCAATGATCATTTTGCATGTGCATATCGTGTGGCAGGCACGAAGATACTCTATGCCCAAGGAAGTCAAGGAAATTTCCTTTACGAAAAGATCCTGGACCAACCGGGAATCGAACCCGTCACCCTCAGCATGGTCATGCTGAATACCCGTGCGTTTACCGCCTCGACTATATGGGCCCAGGAACTCCTCTTGGAATTATTTCAAGAACTCCTCCAGGAATTAATCCAGTACTTCCTCCAGGGACTGTTTCGAGATTCCTTTAGGAATGTCTCTTGGAATTGCTTCCAGGATTCCTCCTGAGGTTTCTTTAGGAACTCCTGCAGGGATTTCTTCAGGAACTGCTATAGGGATTCCTCAAGGAGTTCCTCCACGAACTTTTCTTAGGATTCCTTATGGATTTCTCCAAGAATTTCATCCACGATTTCTTTAAGAGTTCTTCCTGTGATTCCTTCAGGAATTCCTCAAATGATTCCTCCACGAATTTCTTCAGGGATTCCTCAAGGAAATATCCCAGGGATTCCTCTGGGAGTTGCTACAGGGATTTCTCTAAAAAATTCTCCAGGGATTCCTATAGAAATGTCTCTAGAGAATCCTTTAGAAATTCCTCCAGAAATTCATTCCAGAATTCTTCTCGAGATTCCTACAGGAGCTTCTCTAGAGATTCCTCCGGGAATCCCAACAGGCACTCCTCCAGAAGGGATACTCCTCCAGAAGTTCTTCCAGGAAATCCTCCAGGGATTCCTTCAAGAATTTCTCCACGGCTTCACTCGGAAATTCTTGCTGTGATTCTTTCTGGAACAACTTATTTTAAAAATTCCTCCAAAGGTTCCCCCAGGAACTCTTCGTAGGATTCCTTCAAGAGTTCCTTCTTGTATTCTTTAAGGAACTCCTCCAGGAAATAATTCAGTACTTCCTTCAAGAATTTCAGGGACTCCTCCAGCAAATCCCTCCAGGAAATCTCCAGGAGTTGTTCCAGGAGTTTCTCCTAGGATTGATTCAGGAATGCTTCCTGAGATTCCTCCAGGAGTTCATGCAGGTAAACCTCCAAGATTTCATCCAGAAGGTTCTTCAGAAGATCTTCTCGAGGAATTCCTCCAGAAATTACCCCATGAATTTCTTCAGGGATTCCTCCAGGAAGAGAATCTAGGAGTACCTTTCTAAATTCTGTCAGAAATTCATACAGGGGTTCCATCAGAAATTCTTCCAGGATTTTCTCTAGGAATACCTTCTGGAATTTTTCCAGGGATTTCTCCAGGAATTCTACCAGATTTTTCTCCAGGATTTGCTGCAACAATTCTTCCAGGAATTCTACCAGGATTTTTCCAGGAGTTTCTCCAAAGATTCCCTCAGGGATTACTTCAGATTTTTCTTCGAGAATTTCTCCAGGAATTTCTCAAGAGATTTTTTTAGAAATTGCTCTCAGAGTTCCTCTAGAGATTCCTCCAGAAATTCATATAGTAATTGTTTCAAGAATTCCTCTAGAGATTCCTCCAGGAATTCCTTCAGGGATTCCTCTTGCAATTTCTACAGGAATACCTCCAGGCATTCCTCTAGGATTTATCAAGGAATTTCTCCAAGAATCCCTCCATGAGTTTCTTCAGGAATTGATCCATGAATTTTTCCTGGACATCCCTCAGAATTTATGTAATCAATTTCTCCAGGAAAATTTCAAGGATTTTATCCAGGAAATCCTGTAGAGTTTCCTTCAGAAATTCTTCCAGGAAATTCTTGAGGAATACTTTCAGGAATTTTTCAGGGATTCCTCCAGGCATTTCTCCAGAAATTTATCCAGCGATTTCTTCAAGAATTGCTTCAGGGATTCCTCCAGAGATTTCTCCACGAATTTCTCCAAGGATTCCGCCAGCAAATCCTCCAGAAATTCATTCAAGAAATCATTCAGAAATTCCTCCAACGGTCCTCCCAGGAAATCCTCTGCGGATTACTTTAGAAACTCTTCCAGGAAATACCTTCTCGAATTTTTTGGGCATTCTTCCAGATATTCCTCTAGGAATATTTCAGGGATTCCTCTGGGGATTTCTCGGCAAATTTCTCCAAGGATTCTCCCAGGGGTTCCTTCAGGAATTCTTTCGAGAATTTCTCCAGGAAGCCTTTCAGAAATTCCTCTAGAAATTGCCCCACGAATTTCTCAACGGATTTCTTAGAAATAGAAAAATAACAGAAATAGAGATCTCCCAGCATTCCTCTAGAGATTCCTTCAGAAATTCATCCAGTAATTCTTTCAAGAATTTCTCCAGAGATTCCTCCAGGAATTTCTTCAGGGATTCCTCCAGCAACTCCCACAGAAATACCGCTAGGAAATCCTCCAGGGTTTTATCTAGGAATTTCTTCAGAAACTCCTCTAGGAATTCCTCCAGGTTTTTTTTTCCAGAAATTGCCCCTGGACATCCTTTTTGTCAGCAATTCTCCCAGGAAATCCTCTACGGATTTCTTTAGAGATTCTTCAGTAATTTTTCAGGGATGCCTCCAGGTATTCTTCCAAATAGTCCTCCAGGTCCTCCAAATAGTGCTTCAGGGATTCCTCCAGGGATTTCTCCACGAATTTCTCCAGTGATTTTTTTAGAGTTTTTTCCAGAAATTCCTACAAGGATTCTTCCAAGAAATTCTCCTGGAACTCTCCAGAATTCATCCAGGAATTTCTCCAGAAATTCCTGCTGGGTCTCATCCAAGAATTGTTCCAGGACTTCCTCCAGAGATTACACCAAGAATTTTTTCAGAAGTTCCTCCAGCCATTCCTCCAGGATTCTCTCTAGAGATTTTCCAGGAATTGGTTCAGCGATACCTCCACGGGTTCCTCCGAGAATTCCTCCAAGGATTTCAGAAAATTTCTCTATGGTTTGCTCTAGGAATTCCTCAAGAGATTACTTCAGAAGTTTTTCTAAGGATTTCTTCCAGAATTGCTCCAGGAATGTCTCCAGAAATTTATCTAGGATTTCTTCTAGGAAATTCTTAAGGATTTTTTTTCATAAATTTCCCTAGGGATTCCTCCCAGAGTTTATTCAGGAAGTCCATAAGATATACTTTCAGAAATTCCTCCAGGAGTTGCTCCGGGAACTCTTCCATTGATTCCTGAGGTGATTCCTTCAGAAATTCCTCTCAGTTTCTCTTCAAAATTTCATTCAGAAATTCCTTCAGAAATTTCAGAAATCCTTCAATCATCTTATCCAGGGATGTACCCAAGAATTTCTCCAGGATATCCTGATGATTTTTTTTGAAAAACTTCAAGAAATTTTTGAAGGAATTCCTCCAGCGAAACGTAGAAAGATAATTTAAAAAGGATGCATACAGGAATCATGAAATTATTCAGGGATTCTTGCAGAAATTCCTCCAGTAGTTTCTTCAGAAGTTTACTCAGGGATTCCGTTAGGAATTCTTACAATAGGCGGAACAATAAGTCCTTCAAGGAAGACTCTTTCGGAATTCTTCCAGGGATTCTTTCCGGAATTTCTCTAGGGAATGCACAAGGAATTCCTTCTTAAATTCCTCCAGACATTTCTTTTTGAATAAATTCCAGGATTTCTTCAAAAAATCCGTTAGTTTAGAGTTCTCCGGAAATACCTGCAGGAAATTCTTCAAGAATTTCTCCAGGCATTTCCTTCAGGATTTCTCACAGGAATAACTCAAGGGTTTCTTCCAGTGATAATTTCATGGCTTTCACGAGAACACCTTTAAAAAATCTTCCAATAATCCTTCCGGGAATACGTTAATTAACATATCTGTAGGGGCATTTCTTTAGGGAGTTTCCGGCAAGGATATCTCCGGAACATTTCAACGGAAGGTATATTCTAATATAAATAGAGATCCAGAATACTCCATGATTGCTAATAAGCATAGACAAACTGAATGATTAATTACTGAAACAACTTCAGTTCTTCGGACGGGACATTATGTTCTACTGGAAACAAAATTTGAATGAAATCATGAAGAAAATTCTGGGTTAGTCCCAAAAAAAGAGTTCAGCTATAATTTCTTACGAATGTTTTGTGGATATTAGCAAAAAAAACCTGAGCTCCACTAGAAATAATGCACGAGTAAATAAAAATCCTAAATCTTCCAAATTGGCCAGCGCTACCAGCACCACGTGGATTTGTGTAGAACAGGCGAGCTTTTCTCAACGTATTGTACAACAGCGTGGCTGCTGAAGGATAAATAATGCTTTTAGAACTTACTGTTATTATATTCAATTTCATCGTGTTGCGTTTAGTTATAAAAGCTAGTAGGTACGAATTTGCTAAGGGTGTTTGCCCCGCTGGCCGAAAAGCTGGCTACGCCCTTGACTACATTCCGTGTATGCCAACCAACATACTAGATGGAACGTGTTACTTTCGAATACCGTTAATACTCACTCAGGTTAGGAGATTTGAGTAGTTACAATCGTGTGTTATTGCATTTAGGCTTTTCTAGAATCCTGTATAGGTCTCTGAAGTAGTTTATTACGTCGTCTTGGACAACAGCTGGATCTGTTTTCATATTCTGTTTACAAGCTGCAATACTGATATTGATTCCCTCAAGTTTTCTTTTTATGTCGAACATCTGGGTATACTTCCGTTGAAAAATCAACATTTGGGCCTTGATTTTGTTGATCTCAATTACAGTCGCCGGTTCGCCATAATAATTGTTGTAAGCAGCACGAAACCCGGAAATGAAAATCCTGTTCAATGAAGTAGATTGAACATGGTCGAAGTTGCTGCATCCTCCTCTAATCTATTCGTCAACAAATGGATAAGAGCAGGATACAGCAACATCAATCCTAGGTTAGGATGTGACACCTGCAACTCCTCTGTCTAATTTCATAGCTTGCTGTCTTGTTTTCCCAAGTTGCTAAGATTATTGATCTCCAAATTGGTCTCTTTTGGGCTGACTAGTTGTTTTATCATGTCCTAGCTTCGACCATGTACGACCTATTTCATAGGATAGGACTACATTCAATTCTGTTTCTACGCGATGGATGCGTAACTTCGAGAAAATCACGCAACAAGTCGTGCAAAATAAAATCGCGTAAAAAAAGTCCTGTAAAAACAGGATTGAGTGTATAGAGTATCCTGAAGATGCAAAACAAGATTTCCGCTAGAATTATCACCAAGGATTATTTACCTACGATAAGTACTAAGCGATGAACAACATGAAAGAAGAACATGAGGAAAATGTGATTGCTCAGGCGCGAGGGAGTACGGAACAGAATGATATGCGGAGATTTTACGAAACAGTCAATGGCGTGCGGAGAAAAACAGCGCCGTCTCCCGTCGTGTGCAACGACCGTAATGGAAACTTGCTGACAGACAAAACAATGGTGGCTGCCAGGCGGAGAGAGCACTTCGAGGTATTGTTGAATGATGAGTATGGAAGAGCAGCAGACAGAATTCGAATCGACGACGATGGACTAAATAGCTGTGAGACCTCCAACGCTTGACGATGAGGTCAAGACAGCCATTTAGAGGACTGAAGAACAACAAGGCTGCAAGGAAGGAAGAAGCTTAAATGGACTGGAGCAGCTCTTTCGAACTTACTGTTAAACTTAGCACTGGAAGGAGCGATAAGGAGTGCTGGCGTGCAAAGGAGCGGAACCATTGTCATACGGTCGCATATGCTCCTGGGCTTCACGGACGATATCAACATCATCGGGATCGACCGTCGGGCCGTGGAAGAGGCGTTCATACCAGACTGGGGGACTGGGAGACTGCGAGGATTGGACTAATGATTAACAGCACAAAGACTAAGTACATGATTTCTGGTGGTCTACGTCGGTCCGGTCGTGGTAGTGGTGGCGAAGTGGTGCTAGATGGTGAAAAGTTTGATGTTGTGGACGAATTTGTTTATCTTGGTACTCTATTGACGTGCGATAATGATGTTATCCGCGAGGTGAGAAGACGGATTGCGGCTGCAAATCAGGCCTTTCTCGGTCTACGAAACCAGCTGAAGTCCCGTAGGCTGCAAACGAAGACTTGGTTTGGACAAGGCTCCGATTCTTCTGGTTGCTTTATACGGTCATGAAACGTGGACGATGAAAGAAGTTGATCGGAGAGCCTATGGAGTCTTCGAACGTACAGTGCTGTGAACAATACTCTGAAGTAAACTGGAGGATGGCATTTGAGGCGTCACATGAACTACGAATTGTATCAAGTATTCAAAGGGATGGATATAGCGAAGTGAATAAACTTTGGAATTTTCGGCTCTCAGTCTAATAAATTGCGTTGATTAATCTTCTATCATCGCCGACGTTTCGGTCCGGCTATTGGACCATCTTCAGGGCTCGAAGTGAATAAAATACGGCAGACTGCGGTGGGCTGGGCATGTAGCTCGTATTCCGGAGGAACGACAAGCCAAAATCATATTCAGCAGAGAGTCAGGAAGGGGTCGTCAGCTTCGTGGAAGGCCATGCACACGTTGGTTTTTTGCAGTTAAGGAGGATCTAAGGACTCTAAATGTTCGACTGGAAGGGATTGGCCCAGGACCGAGACCAGTGCAGGCGGATACTTCATCCGGCGTAAATTCACCGCTACGAGTTGTAGCCCATCAAGTATCAAGTAAGTATGTACTACTTACATCCAGTTGACTACTGGTGAAAGCCCAAGCATAGCTTACAGGTAAGTGGTCTGCAACTGCAACATAATAGAAACTATCGCTGAGCGAAAAGAGCAAAACCTGACGACACGCGCACCGTTTTATGCTCGTCGTGACGCGATGACGTTAGCTTCCCGCATCTATTCGGCGTAATTGCGTGAATGAATGCACCCGTTGGACACCCGCACACGTTTATCAATTTGATTAAGTCGTCACGCTACGCCGCCGGTAGTGGACACAATCATTTCGGCTTATAGTTTGGAATCTTCCTGTGCCCCACCGGTTTCGCTTTCAGCAATGTGACATTGTGCTACTGCTGCTGTTGCAGCCGATTAGTCATTCATATTTGATGGTGATGTACGGACGGAGTGTTTGACAATGATGCATTTAAATTATGGTTTCGACACGTGATAGCACGACCCCGGTTGAATTCGGTGACGGAGGGGTTTTCTAGAGAGGAGATTCCCTCGAAGCATGAAAATTATAGCAATGAACCCGCCGCCGCAAGGTGTGATTCACGTGATTTTACGGGTATAACAGTGGTTTGAAAGAAGGTTATTTGTAGCACGATTTTTTTGTTCTTCGAAATCAAGTGGTCGGCCGTTAAGTGGCCCCAATTGAGGGCGGTCAATTTCAAGAGGGTCTTAATTATAATTTTAGGTTGAGCTTACTCACGATGAAATTTCGGTCACAACGCAAACAAAACTTATGCTCCTTTTATAACTAAACGGCACCTTTCCGATATTATTGAAGTCATGATCTATCCTAGCTAATCTTGACTCTGATCACTAACTTGTGATACTCATGACTGTTCCAGCCCAGAGTATCACAACCTTGCAAGAATCTTACTTTCGTATGGGGATTTTCTGTCCAACTAACTTTGTGAGCCCGGTGTTTGCTACTTTCAGTAAAAGTGAAATGGCAAACTCGCGTGTCATGCCTCGAGCAAGTGTGCATGTCAACAACGCAATTGTTGCTGCACTCATCTCTGAACTACCTACCAGAGAAGTATGTGCTGTTATCGATGACGTTTCTGTTGGGAATTTAAGAACGAACTTTGTTTGCCAAATGGCGACTTCACTTCCTCTGACGAGGATGTTTTGTAATGTTTATTCAGTACCCCGGATGTGTGTATATTCTTAACATGATGTCTTTCTTGTTGTTATGATTCTCCGGCTTCGGCTGGGAGTCCATAACTTTAGAGTCGATTGAGTGGACACTAAACAACTTTGCTCATTTGGAATCTCCTGGAGCAGATGGGATATATCCTATTTTGCATCAAAAGAGACTTGATTATTACAAACATGTTTTAAATATTACTGTAAAGCTTATTGCAAAAGTGGGTCGTGTCTCGTATGAAGAAGCGAAGAGTTTCAGGCCAATCAACTTGACCTCTTTTCTTCTAAAATGCTTAAAAGGCATTGTCGATCATCACATCCGTGATGTTCATCTGGCCAACTTGCCTCTTCATGTGAACCAACATGCCCATCATTCTAGTAAGTCTACTGTGACTCTTTTACACAAAGTTGTTTATGGTAACGAAAAAGCATACATTAAAAAAAACTTGTTTGGGTGTTTCCTCAGATACCGAGGGTGCTTTTGACAACGTGCTTTTCGATATTATGAGGATTCTTCAAATCCTCAAAAACCGACAACTTTTCTTGACATTGGGTCAAGTAGAGATTAGTGAATTGAGTGTTTATGGATGCTCGTGCATTCGGGGGGCTCTAGAATGGCGGTTTCCCTACTTATAGTTTTGCCGATGGTAACGTAATCAATAGTTACTAACACGTTTAGGTATTTTAAAGAAATATTATTGAATCATGAAGAATCCTGGTGCAATTATGAGGTAACATCCCAAGTAACAGTGATAGCTGAACAACAGCTTATTCAGCCATTTTTTTTATCAAGCTTGAGATTGATTCATTCAGCCTTTGTACAGCAATAATATAATGTTTGTTGGGATAATATGTTGGATGGTAGCTGTTGTTAAAGTGTCTTTTATATTGCTGGATCAAAAACGAACACTGCTTCCTGTTTAAGTCCAATCATTACAAGTATTATCAAACATATCCATTATGTTGCAGTTCCCCACCGCAGAGGGGACCGCATCATTAACACCTATACCAAAATCACAACTCTCGTTCCCGCGATAAAAATTGACATTTTAATGACAAGTCAACTATCAACACGCCAATTACTTACCCGGTGCGAATTAAGTGATTTTTCTCCGCTCGTTTCCGTTGCTGGCTGCTCGCGTCTCCTTTCCCTTTCCGCTGACGACGCCGACGATGGTGATGATGCGATGTCTTGAATGTTGTTTCACTTTTGCTACTTCTTTAATTGTTGCTTGTAATGTCACCACACTGCATGCACTCTGGTCGGCCAGTCGCTGATTCACAATCTTCGGGGCCGAAAACGAAAGAAAAAAAGTATAAACAAATTACAACGGCTACCAACATATGTAGGTACGTATGGTATAAGGTATTGCCTGCAAGCAAACACAGCTTGATTTCGACACGTTTTATTTTATTAACAGAGACAACAGTATTTTCCCTGCCCGGTGTGCTGCACGATTGCAGGAATCTTCTGTTTTGGGAGCGAAATCAACCACGGCCTAGCTGCGGCGAGTACCGGCATTCACAGTATCAATCAAAATATTAGTAACAAATTCTAATATCCATAGGATCTATGCTATATTACATCATCGAACACACAAATGGTCGAAAGAATAAACGGTTAAAGTTAAAAGTTCTACCTTTCGACAATTTTTCTTTATAACTTTTTTGTTTGTGCTAAAGATTAAAATTTAGAAAAAAAAAGTTAAAATTTCGAAAAAAGAACTCAATTGTATTTGAAAACAAATCTTAGATAACAGAAACCAGTAAATAAACGAAAAGAGGAATGGTCCAAAAGCAAAACGTCAGAAGTAACAGTGACAAGGACAAAGTGTGAGAATTCGTACCATTGATTGTCATCTTTCGACCTATTTTCCATTCGACGTATTGACCTTTGACGTATGATCTCTAAACCGTACATAAAACTCTAAAGTGTATCATTATTTTTATGAAAACACGCTATTGTTGGCAAATACTGCAAGTATCTACTCTATGCCAATAGAGCTAGTCGGAATTGAAACACGAAATTGAAGTTCAACTGGAATAGCAGAAACGGACAACAAAAGGTGCATCCATTATTGGACGTCTTAATTTTTTTTTTTTTTGGGTAATGTATGTATTAAGCCGAAACTTTCGTGACGTTTGACTGCCCGGCGGTGGAGACCTCAGTAAATACCTACATAAATATATCAACAATCACACGTAGTCCGCGGCGTGCAGTCGCGTAGCCTTTCGCGTCACATTTATCATTCTACGCGCGTGTCGGCGCGTCCAACCCAGCGCAGCCCAGTACAGTTGAAGTTCACCCAAAGCTCATATGGGAGGCAGGCGGCCGGCGAGGACCATACGGTCGGTGGTGGTTCGATAGCTCCCTTCATCAGGTAACACCTACGCTAGCGGCGACAATCTGACCGGACGAACACTAGTCGTCGACTGACTGGGCGGGATGGTGACAGTCTCGTGTATTGCACGTTTGGTCATCCGAATTGGAAAAGGGAGACCTTGGAGACAGGTGGTCAAAATATTATAGATTTTTGCTTATTGTTCTTTACGATCAGTTGGTAGAAACTTACCCTTTCTGAAATCATCGTTTCACCTTCCTAATGTACAGGGGATACTCAAAATAACTGGGAAAGGTAAAATTTTCACTTTTCAAAAAATGTTCAACTAGCTGTAAATTTTCGAAAATTACATCAAATATTCTTAAATTTTTACTGTAAGTTCATCAACTAGTTGTGTATCAGTGGTTTAATTTTGGGAATGATCGGGCTATTCTACACGAAGTAAGAAAGATTCTAGAAAAAGGTATAACTAACCGATAGCCAACTTTGAGCTGTTATATCTCCGGATTCAATGAACCGAATGCAATGAAATTTTGATCATTTGTCCCAGTTATTTTGAGTATCCCCTGTAGGTATCTCGTAAGAAACAACTCGTTGACGTAGTGACCCTAATACTTGGATTCATATGTTTCGTCACAAAGTCTACCGCGCGTTTACATTTTTTTTAAATGTCTTATTATGTAATTCTTCACATTAAGTTACGCGTTTACAATTGTTTCAGCGATATCGCGTTATCAATGAGGCCATGAAATGATTACTTTTTCCGAAAACACAGCATCGCTAAAAGCGAAGACCACTTTATCAAGAAGACTTGCAGCACTTCCGAAGATCGGGAGTCACTGTTACCAGCGCCATCACGGATAAAGGTGGAACTTTTTATGATAGTGTGTGTAAATCTTCATACTCGCACCAATACACTCTTACACTTTTATACAAAGGTACCACCTTAACTCAACAGGCGGCAGTGCCGTCGGTGACGCTTGCCATTAGTATGCTGCCTATAACCGCATAATTGTAACATTTGCATATTTTGCTGTTATTGACTTAATATCGGGGATCATCATCAAATTACAAGTACTTTCGACTACCTGAATAAAATTTTCTAGTTTGTTCTAGGATTTGTGAAATAAACACCAAGTCGTTTTGTCTCATTAACCATCATTAACCGATGTGACCGCATAACAGTCACATTTGGAAAATAGACTGGTTTAAATGCGTGTCATCAATCATACTTAAGTCCGATTTATTTTCTGACAATAGGTTCAGCATCCAAGAAGTGCTGTAGAAGATCGTATTGCTAAACAATTGATTACGAATTAATAAAAAATGTTTACAATTTCGGTTCATTCCCATACTATTAAAATTTGAAGCTTTGGGTCCCATTTTCTCCAATGCCTACTTCTGTCGAATGTTACTGTTATGCGGTTATGGGCAGTATGGGTAAATAACAAAGTTGCATGTCTTCTTGAAAAACTAAAAGTCAAACCAACGAACGTCCAGTATTTCTCGCCTTTGCAGCTCCCTCACTACTTCGATATGCGTGTACGACCCCTACTCTATTCGGCAAAGTTTTAGACAAAACCACAAGGCAAAAATCGTCCATACATCGTTTCATTTTTTTTTTTATCTTTATTATCGAGACTTTCAGCCCGAGGTTGGTTCGTCTCCGCTACATCGTTTCTTGATTGTACGCTTCTGAGCTGAGAAAATAGCAAGTGAGTGTAACTCTTTGCAAGTGAGTGTTCCCATCCTTGCTAGGGGGTTCTAGTTTGCATTGTATGTAAAATAAATACCGGACGATCCTCAATTTCTTAGCAAAATCATATTGGAAAGAACAATAGATATTGGACAACACACATAAAACCCAGTACCCTAGTGAATGATTTTCAGTTCGACGGAAAGTTTCCCCCGACTGGAACGTGAATGGAAGATGGTTCATTCGATTTGCTAATTTTTGGAACCTATGAATGTGAAATGTTTGAAATGTCGAATGAACTACAGTAGTATTTTGAGAACTGAAAGTGCTGCCTACAAGATACTCTCTCAAAGTTTATGCCGCCGTCTATCACCGATTGCAAGAGAGTTCGTGGGGCAATATCAGGCTGAATTCATGGATTAACGCGCTACAATGGATCAGATGTTCGCCATCCGGCAGGTGTTGCAGAAATGTCGCGAATACAACGTGCCCACACATCACTTGTTCATCGATTTTAAATCGGCGTATGATACAATCGATCGAGACCAGGAGAGGATGAGAGGATGTAATATGTAATAAGGAGAACAAGGATAATCACGAGTTGAACAATTTTCACGAAGTCCGTTCAGCTGCTTGGTTTCGCTGATGATATACATATTACAGCTCGCAAGTTTGAGACGATGGTGAAAACGTACATCCGACTAAAGAATGAAGCCAGGTGAAACAGATCAGTCATTAATGTGTCGAAGACAAAGTATATGATGGCAAAGGGCTCCAGGGAAGAATCACTGCACCCAACAACCATCCCCTTCCCGAATTTCTAACGACGGTAATGAAATCGAGACGGTTGAAGAATTCGTGTATTTGGGCTCACTGGTTACCGCCGGCAACGACACCAGCAGAAAAATTCAGAGGCGTATTTTGGCAGGAAATTGAGCTTACTTTGGATTCCACAGAACTCTACGATCGAACAAAGTTCACCGTCACACGAAGTCAACTATCTACAAAACGCTGATTAGACCGATTGCCCTCTATGGGCTCGAAGCATGGACTCTACGTGCAGCGGACCAACGCGCCCTTGGAGTTTTCAAACGGAAAGTGTTGCGTACAAATCTGAACTGGAGAAGGCGAATGAACCACGAACTGCTTCAGCTACTGAGAGAACCAACCATCGTCCACACCGCATGTCGGATAACAACCCGACTAAAATGGTTCTCGAGAGTCATCCGAACGGTGCAAGAAGACGTGGTGCGCAGTGAACTAGGTGGGTCGATCAAGTGGAGGACGATCTGCGGATCCTTCGCAGAGTGCGGAACTGGAGACGACACAGCCATGGACCGAGCAGAATGGAGACAACTCCTATGTACAGCAGAGGTCACTCAGGCTTTAGTCTGACCGGTAAGGTAAGTAAGGAAACTCCGAAAAAGTATTTATAAAAACGCAGTTTTTTGCTTTTGTTTATGAGTAAAAAATACTTTTCCAGAACAATTGTAAGAGTACTTAAAACTACAAAATCTGGATACACACCTATTTTCATTTTTGATTTGAATACAACATTAATAGGGACAGCCTTTTTGTTTCATTAGTTGAGCACTACCATCGAATTACTTTGATAGAGCATGTGTAGGTAATATTCTCAAAAACTTAAAAATTTCCACAAAGTATGTAAAATACCAGAAATTTTAATTTTCGGCAAAACATTCTTTCAGGAATTTCTCAGTAATTTTTTCCAAAAATTTCTTTGGAAATTGTTTTGCAATTTATAAGGCAATTGAGATCCTTTTGTAAATCCATCAGTATGTAATTTCTTTAAAACTGAGAAATTTTTGACAGTTTATTTGGATTCCCTTCAGCAATTTCTTCGAAAATTTCTCCTATAATACGTTTGGAGTTAACTACAAAAAACTTTTCGGAATATTATTTAAAAATTTCATTGGTAATAACTTCTCAATTTATTTCAAAAAAAATCTACAGCAATTATTTCAATTTTTTTCAGACATTCCTTCAGAATTTGCTCGGAAATTCCTTTGGCATTTTTTAAATCTTTTTGAAATTGAAAAAAAATAATCAGAGGAGTTAGATATCAGAGGATGAATTCTCCAAAAATGCACTTTGAAGTTTCTCTGGTATGCTCATCGGAAAATCATTCGTTAATTCCTTAGAAAATGCCTCAAGCAATTCCTTTGAGAATTCCTTCCGAAACTCCTTATATTCTTTGGGAATTCCGTTCGAAAATTTCTTCATGAATACTTGCGAAGATTTCTAAGGAAATTTCTTCGGCAACTTCTTTGAAACACTTTTCGACAAATTATTTTGCGATTGAAATTAACTAATTGCATGGAAATTCCTTACATATTTTTATAGGAATTTCTTTGGCAACTCTGATAGGTATTTCTTTGGAAACTCCTTTGGAAATTTCCAATCACTTTTCTATGGAACTTTATCAAATTCCATTAGCATTTTCTTCGGAAGCTTTTGGGAATTTCTTCTAGATTTTCTTTGTTTTTTTTCTTTGCAAAGTGATTCGGTAATTCCATTCTCAAATGTATTTGACTATTCTTAAGTAAAACGCAATTCAATTTTAAATTCATTCAGCAAATCCAATAGAAAATTCTGAATTTCAAATGTAATTGTCTGGAAAATTTCCAGAAGAATGGCCAAAGAAACCCAAAACGAAATTGCCGAAAGAATTCCCAAATTTTATGCCGAAAGAATCGTAGCATGAATTCCCAAAATAATTGTCTGAGAAATTTCCAAATTAATGGTTCCTTATTCCAGAGGCATTGCCAAACCCAGCCAACACGAAGTCGTATATGATGTAGCATAGGATGCCAAAGTGGAGGTCATATGCGCACATGCTTCCATTTAACCGCGTGTAAAGGGTACGCATATCGCCTCCACTTTAGCATCCTATTCTACATCATATGCGATCGTGTGTTGGCTGGGAAGAAGCTTCCTGTGAAAATTTTGAAGAAGATTTAAAAGGAATTGCTCAAGAATTTTCCAAACAAATTGCCGAAGGAATTCGCAAAGTAAGTGCCAAGCACCCTAGGAAGCACCTATTATGAAAATGAAATTCCCTGATATTGCCAGGTTTTTGAAAATAATTCCAGGTTCGAGAAACTGTAACAAATCGACTAAACTAAACATGATTTCAAATTTCTTTTCGTGGGAACGCAATTTTTTGGGAAATTTCTAATTCCAACTATAATGACATTTAAGGACAACATTCCATCAGCATTTAGGACGGAAGCACGAGATGATTTTCTGATGGAATTCTTAAAGCAATCTTGGCGAACTTTAGAAGAATTTTCTGTATTATTTGAAAATTTCTAAAGGAATTTATCAAGGAAAACAACAAGAAATTACACTATATTTTATAAAAGTTAAACTTGGCCGTTCCAGCAGAAAATCTTCCGAGTAGTTCATGAGCAAACTTTCTTAAACATTATCAAAAATTTTAAAAAGAAATGTAGCTAACGCTAAAAGCTAAAAATACATCAAGAAACCATTCAGCATATGTTCAGTTATTGCACACGCAGACCTTCGTTGGTTTCGCAAAAGAATCGCTCAAGTATATATTTTTCAGGATTCTTTCATCTGCAAGAATGCATTATTAATGGTCGCAATGGTTATGTACCTCTACAGGAAAAAAAGAATGTATCAAAGAATGCCTCCAAGAAATTTTTCCTAGCTTCTTTCAGTGATTCCATTATGGATTCTCTGCAGAGATGTTTTCATGAATTCCTCTAGAGATTGCATCACACATTCATCCGGGAATTTCTCGTGGAATATCTTAAGAGGTTCCTCCAATGACTGTTCCAGTGATTTTTTAGAGTTCTTCACAAATTTCTCCAGGGATTTTCAGAGGAATTTCACTAGAGATCCTTTTAGGTATTTCTGTAGGTATTTCTTCATGGGTTTCTCCACATATTCCTTCAAGAATACCGCTAGAGATAATTCCATCTGGAAACATTTCTACAGAAATTTCTTCCTGTGTGTGTGTGTGTGTGTGTGTGTGTGTGTGTGTGTGTGTGTGTGTGTGTGTGTGTGTGTGTGTGTGTGTGTGTGTGTATACAATAGAGTGGGTCATCGTTTATATGGAAAAATGAATAATTCAATGGTATCCCATCAGATCAAAGCTTTTTTGATCCCATTTCAGGACCCAAATGAGTGAGCAAAATTTGAGCACGATCGGTTAAGTATACGTTTTGCGCATCGCGTTTGAAGTTTGTATGGGGTTTTACATGGGAAAACACACTTTTTTGCATTTCTCTCATAACAAGTTCGATTTTTTCTGAAACCATGTAACCGATAAAGTTAAAACATAGCCTAGGATGTCCTGAAAAACTTTGTCGAAGACCGCGAAGTGATCCGATGCTTATGAAAAAAGTTATAGCGTTGGCATTGCTTGGCAAAACAGCATGATTTTGTTGCTATTGTTATTCCTTTACATGTTAAAACATAAACACATGCATGCGATTAGTTGGTAATAGCGTTTTTCACAAGCATCGGATCGCTTTGTGGTCCTCAACAAAGTTTTACAGAACATCCTAGGCTATCATTTTATAGTATCGGTTAAAAAGTTTCAGACAAACTTTTTCAACTTATTGCAAAAATGCAAAAAAGTATGCTTTCCCATACAAAATCCCATACAAATTTCAATTGCAATGCGCAAAGTTTAGACGCAACCGATCGTGCTCAAATTTTGCACAGATACTCAGGACCCGAAACGGAACCAAAAAAGCTTTGATCTGAGAAAACGGTTCCGATGACCCACACTAGTGTACAATTCAACTCCCACTGTCCGGCAGTGGTATTATGGAAGAAAGATGTCTGCAGTTGTCTGTATGTTTTTTTTACTGAGTTTCACACTCACGACTGAAATCATCTTTAGCCCGGGAGTTGAAAGGTGATAGCTCTGTTGGGATCCAGTGACCCGTTTCAGAATGTCTGGTTACTCACGTCCATTCCGAGGTCACTTTCACTTACAACAAGCCCCGCATGTGTGCATTACCGTTATCAAATGGATAATGAAAATGCAAACACACTTCCTGCTTCAAAGGTAACCTTCGAAACTGGCGCGTATTTAGTTCAATTTGTTATAGTAACGATAATCAGAACTTTCTCACCGGAATCCATCCAAGGTAGCGCTGCCATCACCATGGGAACGCCGTAACAGCGCAGATAGGCTTGTTCGGCACGCTGCTCGTCTCACCACCATCGCGCACGTATTCAGTCATCATTAGAGCACACGTCACTTGGCCTCTCACATAATTACCAATATGAGGCCATACTGTTTGATTCTGGAACCACTCGCGAATCTGATTCGCAAATCTGATGGCGTGATATATCAGCCAAAAACGCGAAAAATTCGGCCCCTCTGACGTGAATCCTCTGCCGGCAGCGGCATTCAATCACGTACAAGACACTAAAACTCTTCCGGATGTTGTAGCGCTGCCAGCTGCTCCAGTAACACGGATCCAATATGAACACAATCCTTTCTCACACGCGGGAGAGCCATCCGGATGGCGTAGCACCGACCAAACCGTCAGCAGAATCGCGAGGAAAAAAAAACTTTCAAACGCGAACGAAATGCGGCGATCAGATCAAAACACGTCTGCGCGCGGCAACCTTCTACAGAAATTTCTTCCTGATGTTATTATTGTTCTTCCAGGAATTCATTCAGTAAATTCTACCAGAGATTATTCAAAAATTAATCCAGAAATTGCTTCAAAATTTTCTGCGATAAATCACTTAAGAGTTCACCCAGGGTTTCCTTTATTAACTCGTCCATAAAATAGTGCAGACATGGATGGTTATCTTCAGATTTTTTTTAGAGATTCCTACAGATTGTTTTTTGAGGAATTCAATTATATATCTATCCTAGGATTTCCAAAGAAATTCTACATGGGTTTGCTTCCATGATTCCTCCTGCAGTTTCTTCAGGAACTCCCTCAGGTGTTCCTCCAAGAAATACTCCAGGAATTCCTCAGGATTTTTGTCGGAAATTTCTTCTGGGATTCTTTCAGGAACAGCTTCAGGGGATATTTTGAAAATTCCTCTAAGAATTCATTCAGGAATGCCTCCTGAAGTTTTTTTCAGGAACTCCTCCCAGAATTCATCGAAAAATTCCTCCAGAAATGTTTAGGGATTCCCTTAGGCATTCCTCTTGGGATTGCTTCTGGGATTCCTACTGAGGTTTGTTCAAGAATTCCCCCAGGGATACCTTCAGGAACTGCTACAATAATTCCTCCAAGAACTTTTCTTGAAATTCCTTCAGGAATTTTTGAAGAATTTCTTTCGTTATTCCTTTACAACTTCCTCCTGGGGTTTCTAAGAGATTTCCTTCTAGGATTTCAACCAGTAATTCGTACTGGAATTCCTCCAGGGATTTCTGAGGAAATTTCTGCAAAGATTCCTTCAGGAATTACTTTTAAGATTCCTGTAGGGATTCCGTCAGGGATTCCACTAACTGTTCCTACAGAAATTCTTCTAGCGATTCCTCCAGGAATTCTTCCAAGCATGCCTCCAAAATTTGCTGCAGGGATTCCTCAAGCATTTTCTCCAGCGATTCCTCCAGGAATTGATGCAGTACTTCTTCAAGTAGTTCCTCCAAGAATTCCTCTAAAGTATCCTCCAGAAGGTTCTCCGGGAATTCCTCCACGGATACCTCTTAGAAGTCCTCTAAGAATTACTCCAGGTTTTCCTTCAGAAATTCCTCCAGGAGTTCTTGCATAGATTCCTCCAGGAATTCTTCATGGCAATTCTTCAGATATTCCTCAGGCATTGCTCCAGGAGTTCCTCCAAGAATTTCTTCAGGAATTCCTCCTGGCCTTTTTCCAGGAATTCTTTCAGTAATTGATTCAGGTATTCTTCTATGAATTTCTACAGGAATTCCCCAGAATTTTGATTCTGGAAAACTTTTCAACAGGTGTGAATTTCATGTTGTATTATATGGTGTTGTGTGTTATGTATTATTGATTTGTGGTGAAATTCTTGGAAGGCTTTCTGACAGAGACAGAAAGTTTGCCAGCAAATAATTGCAAAGTTTTTGCAGAATATATGTATAGGTAATGGCATCCGCGTGATTGGTTTCCGATTAGTCGGATAGTGTTTTCGCGTGTGTTTGAGGGAAACGTCGGTTCCGGGGACGTTTTTAGGGGAGTGGTTGCAAGGAGCTCGCTAACGCTGCATCCGAGTAATTCAGGCCAAACATGTCTAAAGGTCCTATCTGCAGAAGAGAGGCTCTCTTTGATTTCCCTCTCTTTCGTTAATATCTCAGCTGTTTATTTGTATTATGATTTTCTCCTTGCACTGAACGGTGGTCAAAACAATCGTCTTTTGATTTGTACTGCAAAAAATGTTGAAAAATGTACCATTACATTGCAATAATAGAAAGAGAAAGTGAACAAAGAGAGCCTCTCAAATGCAGATAGGACCTATTGAAATGTATGGCCTGAATTGTCTTTCAGTTCATCGGCTCGTGTTTACGCGTATTTGTATTTTCGCGGTTTATCAGTCGTTGGACGACCGGAAGCTCAGCGAGTGGTGTGAACGAGTGAACATTAGGGTGGGTCAACGTTGTATGGGAAAATTTGAAATTGAGCAGATTCAATCAGATCAAAGTTTTTAAGATACCCGTTGCGGTCCCAAATAACTGTGCAAAATTTGGGCATGATTGGTTTAGCCTACATTTTGCACAACGCGATTGAAGTTTGTATGGGATTTAACATGGGAAATCATGCTTTTTCGCATTTTTCTGGAAAGTTTCTTTAAATTGTCCTATACCATATAACCGTTAATGTTAAAGTATAGCCCAGGATGTGTCGAAAAACTTTGTCGAAGACCGCAAAGCGATCCGATGCTTGTGGAAAAAATACACTCTTCGAAAGACAGGCCAAAATTGAGATTTTATTATTGATGTTATTCCTTCACATGTTAAAAGATAAGCACACTCATGCGATCAGTTCCAGTTGGTATAACTTTTGTTACAAGACTCGAATCGCTTTGCGGTCTTCGGCAAAGTTGTTCAGGACATCTCAGGCTATACTTTTACATAATTGGGTCAATACTTTCAGAATAATTTTATTCTTTTATAAGAAAAATGCAAAAAAGTGAGTTTTCCCATATAAAATCCCATACAAATTTCAATCGCGATGCGCAAAGTGTAGGCATGACTGATCGCGCTAGAATTTTGTACAGTCGTTCAGGACCCGAAATGGATTCAAAAAACCTTGATCTGAAAAAACGACCTCTATGACCCACGCTAGTGAACATTCAATATGGTTTGGATGGCATTTTAAACCTTTTGGATACTAACACCGAAGGCGAATACAGAAAACCAGCTGAATAAGATTATCCGGTGAGTTCATTCCTTGCTATTCTCTTTTATATTGGAACATGACATATAAATGGGGATTTCAGGGGGGCAGCCTTTCTCTCTCTCTCTTCTTGGCGTCTCCCTCATTGGGACAAAGCCTGCTTAGTGTTCTATGAGCACTTCCACAGTTATTAACTGAGTGAGAGCTTCCTCTGCCAATGACCATTTTGCATGCGTATATCGTGTGGCAGGCACGAAGATACTCTATGCCCAAGGAAGTCAAGGAAATTTCCTTTACGAAAAGATCCTGGACCGACCGGGAATCGAACCCGTCACCCTCAGCATGATCATGCTGAATACCCGTGCGTATACCGCCTCGGCTATGTAGGCCCTCGGGGGGCAGCCTAAAGATGCTAAATGAACTGGTTTTCGATCTACACGGAACTACAAATCAACCCAAATTTAAGTTCTTTTGACGCAATTCCGCACCTCCGTGGAATTACTCAAATTTGCGTCAAACAGCGATAGTGGTCACTAGGTAAATCTCATTTGATCGCTGCAAAAATTTTCACCCAGTGGTAAGTTATTTTCACCCAACGGAGGCCTTTTTTGACGCAAATTTGGGTTTAGTCAAGATAACCCACGGCTTCTTCCACGGAGCCGCACGGATATGTCGGTGCTTCTCTCTTCGTTTTTGACAACATTCGTGTGGGGTGAGGGAGAAAACAACCCAATGCTGAGTAAAAACTATAAGCTGTTTAGCCAAATTTGAGTTTTTAGAACTTATTCTTTGGGTTTAAATATTTTTCAGTGTACCGACCATCAGGTAGATCATTCCGTTCCGATATGACTCTGCAGCCATAGGTAATCCTTAGGGTACACAATCATCTTCATAATCATCAATATATGTATGAGCTACTGATTAAATTTCTGAAAAAGACTTTTATATATTTTTTAATTTTGTTAATCACACTGTTCTCAAACTATTTGAATCTTAACACAATGCATCTATTAGCTAAATCTTTCAGTTAATCATTCTGTTATGGTCGTAAAAATTCCATGTCCCCACGTGTCTACACGCCTCCCTAACCAGCAGAAAATGTAAACAAATACCACAGAAATAGCACAGCAAAAGTTCGACGACCGTCTTCTGCTGGAGCTGGAAGTTGTTCCTCAAGAATAGGCTCAACGACAATATTGGCAGGCAGCATCCAAACGAAAAATTAATTACAGCGTCTTCGTCGCCACCGCATAGTAGGCCATGCTTGCCTACGAGAGTTGACGCAGTTTACCTTCATTCAATCGATCGCCGCCAAACGGCAAACGTTCTATGCGCGCGAATCAGCCTACTTAGATGGGGGCGCGGTATGGTACCGATATGAATGCTTTCGTTGTTTTCTATGTTTAGACCCCCATAAAGGTAGGTCACAGATATAGGACCCTCTCACGCAAAATGAATTTGACTCGCAAATTAGATAGCAGCGCTCACTTTGACGCATGTCGTCTTGGCGGCCAAGAACCATTTGGTGAGATTTTTATGGGATGGGGAATCTGCCTATCATAGACTTGACGCGCACGCTCATTGACATTCGGGAAGATATGATGATACAACATTTGTAGATCTATTAGATACCTCACTCGCTTGGAAGACTAAGAGTGAATTTCACATGTTTTGCAGATAATTTGCTTTTATTGACACACGATGGTAGGGCTGAAGAGTCGTAAAATTTATATATTTTATTATCTTTTAGACGTTTTAGCGATTGAATTGGCTGAACCAAAATGTGTGATATACTAGAACGAGACTTGATTGCACGTCAAAACCTCAAGCAGAGTTGCAGTCAGACGAGAATCGATCATATGAGTCACATCAAAGCGCGTCATTATCAGTTGAGAATCATTAAATCGGCGACAGAATAATTAAATTAGGGCAAATTATTGCCGGTGAACTAAAGGGAGTCACCGGTTTTAACGATGGCCGCAAGCTATGGAACTAGTATCACAGTGCTGCCCAGCCCATGAATACTGGTTTACTACCGGCGGCGGTTCATATCATGTGTGATTGCCCAATTAAGTAGTGTGAAATAAATATTGTTGTTATTACTAGGTTCACACCGTTCCATTGCATCTTATGAATTGGAAAGGGATTTAGTATGTATGCAAAGATGGTTGGAACTTGAATTACGAACAAATGCATTGGCTAATATCAGGCTCATCGAGAACGGTTGACAGAGGAGAAGTAAATTTACCGCAGCAAGAAACGGCAGCACGGAGAGAGTGTGGTTGATGAAATGCACGAAAGCATGGATCTGAACAATATGTGGAGGTTTTATGCAACTGTCAGTCATCGGATACTGTGAGATTTGGCTGATGGATCTCGTTTGATTGCTTCGACACTCGCACACGACATAAACAAGTGATTAATGAACAAATTGAGATTTGATTTATGAAAAGAAATCCGCGTGCTACGGTGGGAATCGCACCCGCGACTCCCAATTCGCTAGACGGGCGCTTCTTTCCTCCAAGCTACGGAGCCACTTGACCATCTCCGTATCCTGAAGGCACAGAACTGAGCCTGAATCCACTAATGCACATGGTTTGTTCCTTTTCACAATAGGCCTTTTCATGTGACAGGTCCTTGTATGCATTTGTTTACAAAGTTTGAACAACAGCTGCTAACACGAACCTGTCATTTCCATAGAAGAACTGCCAAAGAACCAAAAAATTAGATGATTTAACACGCCAATGAAATGGCCCATTCAAATGAAATGGCCCATTTCATCTTCTTCGGATGGAATTAGATGAACGTCTCTTTTGCTGCAATGTTTATGTTTACACTAAAACCCTAATTTACGCTCATTTCATTTGCGCCAAACTCAATATACGCCCTCCCCCCCCCCCCCTTTTCGCACGAACTTTCCAAATAGCGCTCCCCCAATTTACGCTCCTTAGGCGTAAAATGTTTTTTTTGTATTCGGGAACAACTAGCGTGTGAAACATATGTATTATGGATATTTGAAGTTGTTTCTCAAATTGTCCGTCTCAAGGAGCACAAACACCAGCAGTGTGGCAAAATTTAGTGGTTCTCAATCTTGGGTGACAGGCCACGCGATCTTCTCAAGATCCGAAAGTTCTAGGAGAGGGTTAGTTTTTTTTTCGGATACTGCGTCTAGGAGATATACATGTATTACAATAAAATGGTGCTGTACAGATCAGTGGTTCCCAAACAGAGGCTACGGACCCTGCTAATTTCTCAAGTACCGAAAGTGCGATTAGAAAGTGAAAAAGCTTTTTAAATTCTGCGTCTCAAGCAGCATTTATCACAATATACTGACATTGCAAAACTCAGTGGTTCTCAAGCTGTGGTCACAGGCCATGCTGATTTCGCAAGAACCGAAAGCCCAAGGAGAAGGTGTGAATGTTTTTAAAATTCTGCATCGCAAGGAGCATCAATTGGTGTTGAATAGCTCAGTGGTTCCCAAGCTTGAATCACGGGCCATGCTAATTTCGCTAGAATCAAAAGTCCTAAGAGATGGTATGAATTCTTTTTGGATCTGTATCTCAAGGAGCACTAATTGCAATAAAGTGGTGTTGTGAGGCTCAGACGTTCCCTATCTGAGGTCACGGGCCATCCAAATTTCTCAAGAATCTTAAGTGCGATGAGAAAGTAAAAATGATTTTCAGATCCTACGTTTCATGAAGCAATCATTACAATACCGTCTTACTCTGTTGGTTCGACACGTTTTAATATGACACTTTTTAATTCGTACCCCGCTTATTCGACATATGTCGAATTAAAAAGAGTTCAAATGTCACAGCGATGTACACTGTAAATGCAAAACAGCTTGATACTGTGACAATACTCGCACCCGCAGCAGCTCCTCTTGCAGCCGATAATTCCGGAAGTTCTGAGTTAATGCTATTCGACACCCAAACCGCCTGGAGACCAACCGGAATGAACTGAGGTGGAAACAATCATGGAAAGAACTAGCTTTTCATTCGTACCACCGCAATATCTGTTGAAATTATATTTCATAACAAATCCGGAAATCAAAACAAAAACAAAAATAGAGTTGCCAAATTTTAATGAGCAAGATGGTATAGGGTGAGCGGTTTGTCAAATTAAAAGTTTACCCCGGTTATTCGACAACAGTCGGTGTCGTATTAACGGGGTAATACGGTAAAGTGGCATTGCAAAACTCAGTGGTTCTCAAGCTTGGGTCACGGGCTATGCTGTTTTTGCAAGAACAGACAGTCCGAGGAGAAAGTGTGAATGTTTTTAAGGTTCGGCTTCTTATGTAGTACTAATTACAATTTACTGGTGTCATAAATCTCAGGGGTTTTAAACCTGGGGTCACAGGTCATGCAAATTACTCAAGAATCTAAAGTGATATGAGGAAGTGAAAATGTTTTTTTATCATGCAATCAGTAAGATAAGTGCCATGGTAGTCTCTCAAAAGGTGAAAGTCCTTGGAGTCCCCAAGGAAAACAGCTAACAATAAAGGGGCGTTGCAAAGCTTAGTGGTTCCCAAGCTGAGGTGACGATCTATTTGGCGTATAGTAATCCAGTGTGGGTTTGTTCATAAAGTACACATATTATATTTTGGCCATTCAAATGCTCCTCGTCCCCCTGAAACGCTCATCAGGCCTCTTGAGATCTCCTTCAAACCCCCTGAGAACCCCTAAAACGCCCCTGAGATCCGCTGAAGTGATACTTGAGACCCCTTGATACACTCCTGAGAACCCCTAAAACTTCCCTTGGAAGCTCCTGAGAATCCCTGAAACGGCACTGAGACCTCTTGGGACTCACACCCTAAAACCACCTGAGACTTCCTGAAAATTCCGAAAAATAATTTCATTTCATTCTCACACTTCGGTACTTGAGAAATTTGTATGGCCTGTGGCAATAAATTGAAAACCACTGATATTTGCAACACATCTATATTGAAGAAACACCTCCTTGAGATGACCATTCCTAAAAACTTATGCACTCCTTCCTAGCACTTTTGGTTGCTGCAATATTCTGCAAAATGCCGTAATCCCAGATTGGAAACCACTGAGTTTTGCTAGACAACTATGTTGTAGTCAGTGCTCCGTGAAGCGTGAATTAAAAAACATTTTCATCCCACCCTCAACTTAAAGGTTTTTGAGAATTTGCGTGGCCTGTAACCATGGATTGGAAACCACTGATCTTTGAAATGCATAAAAAAAACATTAGCACTACTTTCTAGCACTTTCAGTGCTTCAGAAATTCCTGTGGTCCGTGACGTCCTATTGGAAACCACTGGTCTATACTTAAGTAAGTCGGTCCAAAGGCGTAAAATCCGAAAACCATTTTCATTTCGTCGTCACACTTACGGTTCTTGAGATATTCACGTGGCCCATGACCATAGATTGGAAACCACTGAATTTTTCAACAAACATATCTATTATAGAGATTTTGATCCTTGAGATGCTCAACCCCAAAAACATTTGCACTTACCGAATAAAAAATACAGTAGAAAAACCGAACGTTGTATTGTAACAGTACAATTAAGAACCATATTTTTATAATAGACACCACTGTAAAAATAAAAATACAAAAACAATAAGATGTAATGTAGACACTATACCATGAATTGTAAATAAGATTTTTACAATATACTATACTGGTTGTTAAGTATCGTAACAATATAAAAAAATATTTTTCTCCATATATACACTGTGGTGCATAATTGATCGGACAAACGCCGATTTTCATACAAAATGGCCAAGTTTGAGATGCTGTAACTATAGTTTGCTTTGGTGGATTGAGCTCAATTTTTGACACGGAACTAAGAATATGCTGAATTTTGTGTATACAAAGTATAAAATGTTTTCGTTCACAGGTCTGGGCGTGGCAAGGCGTTGAAAATATTGCAAAAGTGATCGGACAGCGGCACGCGTGTAAATCAAAGGGGTACCGCTGTCCGATCACTTTTGCAATATTTTCAACGCCTTGCCACGCTGTGGTAAATAAGGTTAGATTAGATAATCATAGTAGGTGACGACTTAGGCTAGACGTGAGATAATTTGTAAAATGACGGACATTCAATAAACAACCCTTGAACTGGAAACAAGTCGTTACTTTAGTTCAAAAGTGGGATAACAAAACCCAGGATGTTCATGAGAAACCAGGAGCCTTCGGAAGCTAACGGTTCGGAAAATTTCGGAAGTCGACTTCCTTTTGCGAATCAGCAGAATCCAACCGAAGGAAATAATTCTGGAGTTCAAATATCACTGGATGAATCTTCAACCAGCAGATGCGATTGTCGAGCGAAAGAGAAGGATGGTTCAAAGCATTTTTCACAAACTGAACGTGATGAGAGATTTCAACCATTTTCCGGAGAAGGATCGAATCGGATTTTCAATTTGAATGAAATATTTTTTCTATTGCCGGATTATTCGGGAACCAGCAGAGAAAATGTTGAACTTTTTGTGAACATGGCTCAACAAATGAAAGTTATTTTCAAGATCGATGATGATATTATGAAGCTCATTGTATTGAAGCATTTGAAAGGAAGGGCGGAAAACTGGTTCATGTCGCAGACGAATTTGATGTCAATGGATCTTCAGGAAATGTTTAGGAAATTGAGAGAAGTTTTTTCGGCGGAAAGAAGTTCAATGGAATTGTACAGACAGTTGGAATCAAGAAAATGGTATTTTGGTGAATCCTTTGGAGAATACTGTAGCGAAAAACAAATTCTGGCGTCTCCACTACAGCTCAACGAGTCAACGTTAATTGATTATCTTATCGAAGGAATTCCGGATATGCAGTTGCGAAATCAAGCAAGGATTCGAAACTTTTCAAGAGTTGCTGATATGAGAAATGCCTTCAGGTTCATCAAGATTCAGCAGAATTCAACTTCACCACTCCCCGTCATCTGTTATAACTGTCGTCAGCCAGGACATATTTCCGCTAGATGTCAAACGATACGAAACTATTCGAGGAAGGATCAAACATACCAGAGAGAAACACGGATTGGAGCTGTTGAAAAAAGACTTGGACGTAGTTTGGACAAAGAAAATAACGGACTTGTAGATTTGCAAATCAATGCCATTAACCAGACTTTAAAAGCTTTATTCGATACGGGAAGTCCTGTTTCTCTGATACCCCTTAAATATGTAAAAAATGAAAAAATTGATGATTTTGACAAAAGTAAAATATACAAGGGTATCGGAGGAACACGACTGACCATTTTAGGAAAATTTAGTACTAATGTTATTATTCAAAAAACTCTTTTCAAGGTACACTTTTTGGTCGTTCCTAATTCAACCCTGTCGTCATATGATGCCATTATTGGACGAGATTTAATAATGCAACCGGGGGTTCAAACGATTATTGAGAGAAACCGTATAAGCATTTCAAGAACTCCTGTAATTGAAAAATTGGATGCTAGGCAGCTTGATGAGCAAATAAAACCCATTAACGCGGTCGATGAATCAAAAATTTCGGAAATAGTTGGAAATGTAAGTAATGATCAATTTGTAAAATTTTTGGATGTTTTAAAAAGATGTTATTTGTATTCTGACAAACCTGTAGAGGCTGAAACTAATTATGATATGAAAATTAATTTGAAAACTGGTACTCAGTTTCATTTTAAACCTAGAAAATTGTCACATGCCGATAAAATCAAAGTTAATGATAAAATTAAAGAACTTTTGCGCGATAACATTATTAAAGAAAGTGATTCTCCATTTGCCAGTCCCATTGTATTAATTCCGAAAAAAGATGGCAAAATTAGAATGTGCGTTGATTATCGTAAATTAAATAAAGACACTCATCGAGATAACTATCCATTACCATTAATTGAGGATATTTTGGAAAAATTAAGAAATAAAAAAATGTTTTCAGTATTAGATTTAAAATCTGGATTTCATCAAATCAAAATTGCTCCTGAGTGCACTAAGTTCACATCGTTTGTCACTCCATCTGGCCAGTATGAATATTTACGTGTACCTTTTGGGCTTTGTAATGCTCCTGCAGTGTTTCAAAGATTTATAAATATGATATTTAAAGATTTGATAGAGGAAGGTAAGATTTGTGTATATATAGATGATATTATTATATTTTCTGATACTTTCGAGGAACATTTGGAAACATTGCAAATTGTTCTCAAAATTTTGAACAACAATCTTTTAGAGTTGAATTTGGAAAAATGTAAGTTTTTATATGAAGAAATAGATTATTTAGGCTACACAATTAATAAGTATGGTAGACGACCAAACAAGTCTCACATTGAAGCTGTATCTAATTTTCCTGTTCCAAAAAATGTGAAAGATGTCCAAAGATTTTTAGGATTGACGAGTTATTTTAGAAAATTTATTAAGAATTTTGCTTTTTGGATCATTTCAAAAAAATATAAATATTGTAGATAATAATTTAGAAGCATTTGTGAATAATTTTCAACAATATAACAATAACAGAATTAATTTGCAATCTGTACGGAACCAGGCTAAGGAGAGCATACAAAAAAATCAAATATATAATAAATCGGCATTTGACAAAAAGCGAAAAAATGTAACTGAGTACAAGGTAGGTGATTTTATTGTTCTCAAGTCAGTTTCATCTTCAAAATGGATGGAAAAATTTAAAGGTCCATATGTTATCCAAAAAATTTTACCAAATGATCGTTATATAGTATCGGATATAGATGGGTTTCAAGTATCTAGCATCCCATTTAATTCAGTGTGTTCACCAGGGAATATGAAATTATGGTTATCTCCTAATAATGTAGTAGAACTAAATTCAAATAATACAAATGCCGATGAGGACATCGGTTAGTCAGGATGGCCGAAATGTGGTAAATAAGGTTAGATTAGATAATCATAGTAGGTGACGACTTAGGCTAGACGTGAGATAATTTGTAAAATGACGGACATTCAATAAACAACCCTTGAACTGGAAACAAGTCGTTACTTTACACGCCCAGACCTGTGAACGAACACATTTTATACTTTGTATACACAAAATTCAGCATATTCGGAGTTCCGTGTCAAAAATTGAGCTCATTCCATCAAAGCAAACCATAGTTACAGCATCTCAAACTTGGCCATTTTGTATGAAAATCGGCGTTTGTCCGATCAATTATGCAATACAGTGTATACTTTTACAAAATCATACATTTTATTGAAAATGAATTGTTCTAAATACTGACACGTGGGTTTAAAATACCGTACATTGCACAATGGTCGGAAAAAGATAAAGTTCGGCCAAAACTCTTTTATGTGTATAATCGAAGTTATAGGTTGCCTAGATATGTTATATAGTATTTTTAGTGTTTAAAAAGGGGTATTAAAAATTACATAATTTCAATAATTTCAAAAACAGTAAAAATCAGTAAACCCCATATTTTTTGCGTATTTTGTTAGAAAATCAATTCGAATTTAAATAAATGATCATCTTTCGATCAAATCCAATCAAGTTTGTTCAAAACGTGTGAAAAATGTGGAAAGATAAATTTTATATCAGTAAAAAATGGAAAAATAACGTAAAATATATGAAAAAACATGACTTTTTTAAATAGCTCTAATTTGAAAAACTGCAAATTTCTGCAAAATATTTAAACGTTTTTATGCAATTCAGTATCATAATTTATATTTTATATAACCCATTTTGGTATTATAATGGCCAATTTTTCCGAACTGGTTCATTATGCAACTGGAATGAGTTGCATAATGAAAAATAGTTGTATAATGTTCATAATGCAACTCATTTGAGTTGCATTATGAACAATACCGTTATTATGAACATTATGCAACTCAAATGGATTGCATTATGAAAAAATCATTGCATAAAATTTTGTATGGAACTCGTTGCAAAATTCTATTTTTTCAGCACTCTTCGTATTTATCCAACTCGGCAAGCCTCGTTGGATAAATGTACGAATCGTGCTGAAAAAATCAACTTTTTGCACCTCGTTACATAAATAACTATTAGGCAACTCTAAGCATGATGTTTAAGATGTACTATTCGAAATAGCGGCGACAGGTGACGACACCAACCGTTTTTTAACTTAAAAATTACCAAAATTTCCCAGGTATAGTATATGAAAATTTGAAAAGTTTTGTGACATATTAATTTTGCACCATACGTGCATTCAAACAGTCCAATAACAAGCTTTCATAGCTGGATAACTTAAAACATATATTCCATTCTCAAAATATTTTTATTTTACTTTTTTCGAATAATTCATTTTTCAATTTTATGACTAAGGCCACTTTGGCAGTGAAAATGTCATTGAAATACAAAAGCTGGTATGCTTTTAATTAAGAATCATAAAAGTACAATACATTAGCTTTGTTATAAGGTGAAATAAAGTTTAAAAATATCAATTTCGTTTTTTGAGAGTTTTGGCCGCCCCTTTGTATGGAGCCCGACCAATGTGCATTGTATGGTACATGAATGGTTTCAAACAATAAAATGAACCGTAAATAGATTGTTTTAATTGTAATTTCACTACTGGTTATACATTGATTCAAATGGTTTTGGAATGGTTCTCTTTTGTTATGTTGTATTGTTTTACATTACATAAACCATATAATGTTATATTATCTTGTCATATTTCTCCTGTTAATGGCATCTTAGGCTTACTAAATTAATTAGAATGCGCTTTGGGAATTTTCCAGAGCGTTTAGGATCGCCCACGTCTATGTCTGAGTAGTCTCTGATTGCATTAACAGTTGAAGCATAGACTCCCATGCCCCACTAACCAGATAACGGGGTCTTGCAAACTAAGCATTATTTGTGGCAACACTTTGAGCGGCATGATGGAACTATGCCGAGCGCGCTAAGTATTATTAGACCACTAATGTAGTTGCATGAAGTGGGTGACGAGGTATACAAGTATCATTACAGCGTGCTTAACCGTTATTGCAATATTGGGGCACCAGTTTGACTAAAGTTTGAAATACATAACAACTCATGAGAAAACTGTCAAGTTCGGATCAAATATAAGTTAGGTTAAAAAGCGAACCCGCAGACGAACCTATATAAGAAGTCATTTCAGTGTTCAGTCCAGCTCATATGTTAAAGATGGCTCTACGTTAACGATAAGGTTTGTCAATCGCATTTGATTCGATTGTGGTCGAAGGCAAGTTCACATGAGAGAAGAGGAGAAAACTCCCCTAAATGCAAATACAGAAAGAATAGTGTTGAACTCATCCACTGATTTACGGTAATCTGCCCTGCGTTTTCCGTGTTGACCTTCATTCGTATTTCTCCCATCGCACTCTACATACCTAGCCCGCCATATCACCACAGACAAACAGACATATTACTTAGAAGAAAATTGCTTCAAAAACATGGTTTTGCATCTCACTAGCACCCTCTATAACGCTCAGTCCGGAGCATTCATTTGCAGGTGTTGTTTCCCTCGGCTCGATGTAACAATTTTGCAGGTGACGACTCCCCCGTGGCGTCATCTATTCAAAAAACATGAATGAAGGTTCATGATTGAGTCATTTTATGTAAACATTGACCGGCGTCGCGTTCTTTTCTCTTCAAAATTGAGAGGTGATGTAGGCACAGCAGCGCCACCATGACACATGTGAGCACAGTCCGAACCACAATTTATTTTCAAAATGACCGTTTAATCGTGCGAAGACTTCGATTTGAGTAGTATGTCTGTTTGTCTGTGCTATGACCGTAGGTTGGGAATCACTGAACTTTGCAAAACTGCTAAATTCCGAATAAAAATCGATGACTTATTAATGAGGCGTCCGATTTGAATGTGGTCTTCGGCAAAGTTGTAGCTTATAGAGTAGCCTAGGAGTACCAACGGTCAACTATCACTCTAGGGCACTTGGGGAAATGCTACGATCAATTGTATGTATAACGTCCTTATCCCATAGTAATTCCCATACAAACTTTGAAGGGCTTGTGCACTCTCAATTTTTAACCAAATGAGCTCAATTTTTGAGAGAAGGCTTAGAATCTGGTTATGGATTGAATAAGCGGTGTGGAGCAAAAACCATAGTTTGAACCACGCTAATTATAGGCCCTTTAAAGCTTAAGCGTAAAAATCTACAACTTTATTTTCAGTACAGCATTTTAACATTTCACTTTATATGATGTTTCATAAGAAACGCATCAATTTACAATGACTAATGCCACAAAGCTCTGTCCGGACACCGATGCCATGTGCCGGCTCGCGTCCGGACGCGCGAGCAATCGCGCGCAGCAGACATGGATTGTTTGTAGTCCGACACCTCATTCATTTGCGCTAAAACAATTCCAATAAAATTAAATCGTATCGGTTCCGCCGATAATGGTGTCCGTTCGATCGCACATTGTGTAGGTGTACATTTTCGCATATCGTTCCTCTTTCTCCTGGTGGCGGGTGACACTCTCTCTTATGCATTATTCGCTATTTTTCCCAAAGTGGGATGCATTGTTTGACACCGCTACGCGATATCTTTCACCGCATTGCGCCTATGTGGCGGTGCGATACCGAATAAACTACCGCGCGCGGTTGTTCAATGCAATCGCAGTAGGTCGATCTGTCCAGTAGCAGTCTTATGACACTCGTCCGACTGCCGTCACGGACTGCTTTGATCGAATCGATCGATACAAGATCTCTAATGAAGCGAGGGGGATGAATTATTCATTCGGAAATTGGAGCCGAGGATCTTTATTATCCTACTAGCCCAGGGGTTCCCAACCTTTTTGAGGTGGCGACCCCCTTGCAGAATTTTGAAAACTTCTGCGGCCCAATGATTTTTTTTAGGAAAAATATGAATTAAATAAACGAAACCGAGTTATTTGGGTACAGTGGCGTAGCCAGAAATTTACTGTGGGAGGAATTTTCGACGATAATTTGAGTAAGTTTGGAAAAAGCGGCGCAGCCGAAAAAACATTCCTTCTGAAAGCGTTTAACACTGAAAATTTGTTTCCCAAATTGTAGCTCTTGCGGGTGGCGGATGGAGGTTTGGTAGTAGTTACCCCAAAAAATGGAAAGTGGTTGAACGCGAAGTTCCTGTGTTTTCCAAGCCACTCCTAGAGATAAGCAAAATTCGCAATTCTCCTGGAAACACATTTTGAAATATCCACAAATGGTATATTCAAGCCAATACTACCATCGTTTTTTCTGAAAAAAAAACGCATATGAGTATAAAACAGCATTTTCTTATCAAGTCAGAATAAAACTCATTTTAAAATTTCTGTGAAATAAATCTTAAAGATTCACTAAAAATACTATGAAATGAAATCACTTTTTTGGTAACACCGCGGCCCCCCTGGACTAGCTTCACGGCCCCCCAGGGGGCCGCGGACCACCGGTTGGGAACCAGTGTACTAGCCTATACCGAGTTGAAAAATGTGCGAAGGATTACGCGCGCTAATCTTTACGAGGGGGTGCTTTATTATGATTTTTTTTTCGTTCGTCAAAAACAGCACAATCGCTTACCTACCTACTGAATCACTCCCATCACCGTTTAGTGCGACAAACGAGCAACGTGCAAATCGCAGCAGGCACGCGCCTCGATCTACAGTGCGACAGGGTCGATGTCACTACAGGACTGAAATTTTAAACAGATTTGCTTTTTTCAACGGTCTTTCTCTTCTTCTGGGCCGAGTCTAGTTTTTTTCTACGTTTTATAGCGGCGAGACTCCCTTCAGCCAACGAACGGTGTGGTGCGGCGCTTCGGTCTGTAAGGTTTGTTTGAGTACCGATGCGCACTCGACGGCAATTAATCTTGCTACTTCTAATGCATATTAGTAGGCGGCCGGCCACCGCGAGGAACTAGGCAACGGACGCGTGCTCGAGGTGGATAATTTAAAGTTCACTATCATGGCCAACTCGTAGGTAAGCCTATGTAGGTTTGTCGTGAATTAAGGCTTCCATCAAAAGATGACAATATTCGAAGCTCACAACAACTGAGTGGCATTGATTTTGAATGACAAATTTGGAGGAATAAGCCTAGTTTCGAGCTCAAAAGAAATCGCTCAAGAAACTTCTTGACCGATTCCTGGCAGAAATTGTCTACTGTGGTTGCCATTTGAATTGTCATTTCTTCGCAACTGCGTACTACGATCGAAGAAAAACGGTTTCTTGGACGATTAAGGCAAGGAATTTCCCATGCATCAACATAGGCAGAGAAATTCCTTCCGAACTGCAAACAGCGCTATAGTGAAAACCTGTAAACCGAATCCACAACGGATGTGCATTTAACGCAACGTGGACTCGAGACGAATCAGTAGGTTAACTAGTCAAAGCAGGCCGTTGATGGGATTACGCTAATCTGCGGAAACGGAGAACCAAAAGAAAGGCCGAATCAGCTGCAGGTTAATGGTTACACACTTGTTTTAACATCTTGACAACCAATCATCCAAAGTGGAAGAGTTGGTGCGAACCGATGGATTCGGTCGTTCGTTTTAAACGTGGATGACTTGTAGGATAAGGCCTCCAATACTTAGGGTCTGGGACCTTTTGGGCACTTGTTGCTATAACTAAGTCAATTTTTAACTCATACTTGAAACTTATAGGAAAAGATGTTGAACATCCCTATGACTAGTTGCAATTACATTTTCAATTGGCTTCTTTAGCGGTGTTGAGATAATTCCATATTCAGAATCTGCATGCAAAACTGAGCCGAAATCCAAATTTTCATGAATTTTGGTGCCCGGGAACCTTACCGATTTTAGGTACCAAAATGAAGTACTAAAAATCTGAAAAAATCATGTAGGTTCAGAAAAAGGTGCTCTTTCGTATGAAATCAAAAAATCAATACATTTTTCTTAATTTAAAAACCCAATTGGCTATATTTCAGCGATGGCCCATCCGATTTTCAAAATTATTTTACTATTCTCTTGTCCGAATGTCCAAGCACCCAATATTTGAACAAAATCATTCTAGGGTTGTTCAAATTTCCTTTTCAACCTATTTGAAAATTTTATAAAAATTTCCTTAGAAATAATTGATCTGTGTGGTTCAAATGAGACAAGTTTCAATCAGCTGAATCTCTGAAATGGCTTAATCGATTTTCCAAATTGTTTTTACTAATATGTTGTCCAAAGTCCAAGTATTCAAATTTCAGACAATTAAACATATAATATTTTAGGGGTGTTTGACTTTCTCCCATAGCAATGCAATAGCACGATTTTTAAGAAGATTTTTCTGCATTGCATTTCTATATTTAATGAACCTCATAGAAAATGATGGTAAGCATCACTAGAGCTCCCGGAATTGAAATTAACCTTCACGTACCCGACCCCCGACAACTCATTTTCAAAATGCTGACATTTCGTCAATTTTCAAGTCGCCCTCAGGTGGAGCGGTCCTGGTGTGATGGTTAAAGCACGTGACTATCTCGCCGAGGACCTGGGATCGAATCCCACTCCCGACAAACTCACAATATGTGAGTTCTTCCTTCGGAAGGGAAGTACAACATGGGTCCCGAGATGAACTAGCCTAGGACTAAAAATCTCGTTAATACAGTTAAAAAAAAAGTCGCCCTCAATCGACCATTAATTGGTGCTAGTTTATTACACTCAAGTGGCCATGCAATATCCAGAACCATTCCGGGGATATTCCGGATTGTACTGGGGTCAGGCGGTTGCGAAAATGGTCAAAAGTAATTATTTCGAGTGTTATTCTGTTTGAACCATCAATTTTCAGCGAAATTTTTGTTGCGAACAGTGAAACACAACTCCGATAACCAAATTTTAATAAGTTGACCCTTGCGGATCCCCGTGACAGGTTTCGCGGGGCCTCATTGGGGACACTTCTGGTTTTCAACCTAAACATGCCGTGCGACATTGTAACGTTTTGACATTTTTATTCTGTTTAAGTAAAATAAAGTTTGAATTAAGTTAGATTAAATTGTTACTTTTTTGAATATTTCGATTTTGATTTTAAGATTTGTTTTTTTTTATAATTCATTATTAGTTTTCATGATTATTTTAGTTTAATTTGTAGCTTTCGACGTTTTTATCTTTTTAAGTAAAATCTTAATTGAATTGGATTCGTTGAATTTGCCTTACAGTTTGAACCGTTTCATTTAGTATAGATTATCCGTTTCATATATGGTTTGTGTCTAGGCTAAGCTAATGACGATTCATGCTACGTATCTTCACAGAGAACAGACATCCAAGTCCAGTTCCGAAACTGTGTAAGGAATTTAACGGCCATTTGAAATCGGCAACACAAGTGGCAACATCGTGGCGCTGCAATCGGTTAATTTCCCATACTAATTTAATTCACCACTTGAAATGTTTCAATTCACCACTGACTGTGGCAATATAGTGTTTGGCGGCGTTAGTGTTTTCATCGTGTATTGGTTTGCAGCCTTACTCAAGTGAAGATTCGAATCCTTACACAACTTTCTGAATGAAATTTGTTCTAGCCTGGATGTCTGTTCTCTGTGGTATCTTATAGGACTTTTTCGATGGCGTTAAATAGTTTTTACGCCATGTGCGATTTAAATTTGGCGCACTTGTATATAATAGTTTGTAAATTGAATAGACGACTGCTTCAATAGCAGGAAATTTACTTGACTAGAGATTTCGACTGACTCCATCATTTCATAGTTGAGTCGGCTGGTGAGCAGAAGTGAGCTTCGGCGACCTTCTCCCAGTTCGTCCTGTTTTAAAGGTGTGTAGCGTTTGTTAGAGTTACAGTTTAGTGAATTAGTGTAGTTTGAAGTGAATTTTAATTAAATTGTCCTTTGTTTTTCGTTTCGTAGTTAATTATATCGGATTTTGTCGCCAGGGGCAGACACTCTGCTCCCTGTGCCTTTACTTGTTGTTTCAAAGGTAATGTTAAATTGAATTCGTTTTTAGTGTATATTATTTTAATTTTGTGTCTCGTATTTGGACCTTAGCGTCCAAGACGCTTTTTATTCCGGACTCCAAGTCATTTTGCTGCTCCTCGCCCGCCAAAACTGGCAGTCAAACGGAGAGTAGGGAGCATATCCGGCCTACCCGCGTGCGGTTTAAGTACGATCGGGCAGAGTACCGGACCGCCGACACTCCCCCTCCGCACCTTTAATCCGGCGAACATCAAGGAGAGCTACCCAACGTCGACGATTGGCCACGAGAAACCACCGTCGACGAACAAAACCTGCGCAGGTACGTTTTTGAGTTCATGGCCATGATAACACACACACACACACACACACACACACACACACACACACACACACACACACACACACACACACACACACACACACACACACACACACACACACACACACACACACAACACAATCCATTTGACGAGCATATTGTAAAAAATAATATACATACAAATGAATTCAGTTGTTTGATTTTATTGTTTCTATTGTTTCTTTTGTTCCTTAAATTACCGTTCTAAATTTAAATAAATTCACTTCAACGACACTTAATTGTTTACTTGTTCTTGTTGATTCAGTTTTTATTCCTAGTTTGTGTGAATTTCCGTTATTGTTTCAGTTTGTACCTTATGTGTTCAGATTTGGTGCGTTTAGGGATTTTAATTTCAGTCAGCGGCCGTTCGAGAAAGCCCTTGAGAGAAAGAGTCGTCAATTTAGTCGGGCAAACTTTAAAATGAACCGGTGGTCTCTCGTTCGCGAGAGTGGCGCAAAAGCCACCGAATTTTAAGACTCTCGAGTAGATTCGGCGAACGGTTACAACATATCAATCTTCATGATTTCGAATGACTCAGTCAGAAACGAAAGACTGAAGTCTGTATCAACTAATATGACCACCCCGGAATATCTAGCATAGGTTCCACGGGGGAGTCATCGGGGACATTTCGGATTTGCAACCAAAACAAGCCGTGCAACATATTAATCTTCTTGATTTCATGAGAATTAGACAAAAAAAAAAGTTGACTGAATTATTTATCAACTGATGTGGCCGCTCCGGAACAACTGGAACAGGTTCCGTATGCACCTCTTAAACACAATAACAAACGAAATAATCACTTTTAGCCATTTGGCAAAACAAACACCTCCCCCTACCTCCTGACCACAGTACAACACGCAGAAAAAACTATGTTAAAATCAAAAATATATGAGGTAAATTCAAATTAATTGTCATTTTTTTTTTGTTTTGTTTCTTTTTATTCGTGAATTTTAACTTATGCTAATTCTTCACACTCAATTGTCAATTTGTTCAGGGCACAAAAATAAAACTGTTTAGAGTAAATCGAACGTCACATTTGAAGCAAATGCAATCCATGTTTGAAACAAAATTGCATCTTCTGACAGATTATGTTAGAAATAAATGTAAATAATTTTTTGTTTTTTTTTTTTTGTGGCAGGTCGGCCCTACTGAAATGTTTGTTTCCCATTAAATTTATAAAGTAATTTCCTTCGCTGGAAAAACCCACTTCCCGTGTTATACTTTATGGGCTTCGTGGCCGTGCGGTTAGCGGCGTCAGTCGTCTAGGCCATAGGTCTAGGCGTTTCGTTAAGCCTCGGAGTGGGGGTTCGATTCCCGCTCCAGTCGGGGAAAACTTTTCGTCAAACGGAAAATTCTCCATTGGGCCACTGGGTGTTATGTGTGTTGTACGTTGTATTGTTCAGTCTGTGCAGCCTCATGCTGAAGACGGTGTAGTGTCTTTTTTTCCAATGCCAACATCATGTTTACATCTGTTTGATAACATACGCTCCCGTAAACAGCGGGATTTCGTGCAGACTTTCGGTGAACTTTGCCTTTTTTGCAAGAGGAAATCTTGTTTGCTATTGCAGCTGGAACTTGTGAGTTTTGTTTATGTTCTCGACGGCGGAACGGGGAACTCCTCAATGGATATTGTCGAAAAAAATGTGTAATTGAGTTAGTTTTAAAAATTATAATTTTAGTTTTAAACATTTTATCAGTTTACCGAATAAACATAAATATTTTTGTTTCAAACGAACGAAATTTGTCTTCGTGAATCCGGAAAATCTACAGAATGGTTCCGGATATTACTTGACCACTTGAGTATAATAAACTTGCACCAATTTATGGTCGATTAGGGGTGACTTTAAAAATATCGGATGAAAATTAACGAAATGCCAGCATTTTGAAAATGATTTGTCGGGGATTGGGTACGTGAAGGTTAAACTGTTACAAAAATTCGAATCTATTTAAGCGATTTTAAAATTATTTTACTAATATGTAGTGCACATCTTCATTTTAAGACCATTGAACAAAAATATTTTGGGGGAGTTCAAATTTCCTCTAAAACAGTGCTACATATATGAATTTTTCTTATCCTTCATTTCATTGTAAAAAAAAAACCACTCAGTGCAAACGCAAATTGTTAAGAGGGATCAGTGTTGTTCAAGCATTGTGATGAACCTAATGCATACCAGTGGATCCTAAAAACCGCTAAGGGATATCACATCCTATGACATCAGAGGAAATTTCCAACCCTTATATCTCAGGGTTTTGATTACTTGTTTGTTGAGTGTTTGGTAATATTGTTAAGCAGGTCAAGGAGTTACAGTTGATGGATCGTTTGATTCGAAATTTCACCAAGAGAGAGAGCTTCAGTTTTTGAATATCTCATGTTCCTGTTTACTTAATAAGATGGTTTCTTCGGAAAACTGCATGGTAAGTTAGGGGCTTACAGTTTGTTTACCATTTGATGCAAAACTTTTTCACTAGACGGAGCTAACAATAAAATTTACAATAGCTTGCAAAAATTGTAATTTCTAAAAATGTGTTAAACAAGCTGTAACTTTTTTCTCGTTTAACATATTTGAGGTAAGCCAGGTAATCGAAGACCAATGTATTAGTCATAAATAACCAAAATTCCATGAAATTTGGTACATTTATCCCTAAGATATAGTAGTTTTATGAACTGCACTGAAATTAAAAATATTTAACTAAACACATTTCAACTTCGTATAGAGTTAAACAATCTTGCCCAAGTTTGAGCTCATTAAAATGAACTTGTAGTCAAAATTTGAGAATTTTCGGTGCACTTAATAAAAAGTTACAGCTTGTTGAACATTTTCTAGCTAATTATTTAATTTTGCATGTTTTTACAAATTGCAAATAGCGCCATTTTGAGGCAAATCAGATCCCTCACTTGAGTTTTATGTTATACAATTAATCGGTCTGAAGCTTTCTAGGGATGAAAATACTAATTACGATTTCATAGAAAAATTCAAAATTTTGGAGGTGATTTTCTCGGATCAATGCGATTGTTACATACGGTGTTTTGTAAAGTTAGGCTTGATTTGTTTGCACTATAGCGCCGCCTAGCGATGAAATTTCGAATCATACGGCTCATTACACAGCGTAACATTTTTCTGTCTCAAGAGCAAACTTATGTGTCTCCGAAGGATTTTGGGCCGCTGAATTCGAATCCGGGCTCAGATTTGCTCCAACACGTCACAATTTTGAGCTATACCTTAATTAATAGGGCAAAATTTGCGGTTTTGGGCTTTTTTGACTGCAAGTTATTAAGCATGGAAATATTTTTTTTAAGCAATCAAAAGGTTTATTGGTCAATTAACATCTAAATTAACGACTCATGCAAAATATTTCGTTTTACCTAATCAAATTTGATAGATTTAAGCATTTTATGTTAGTATGAAAACTTGCATGCAACTTTTGGAGGGTGACTTGTATGGGAAATATCGTACCTAACATAAATCGCTTAAAACTATCAAATTCGATTTGGTAAAACGAAATATTTTGCATGAGTCGTTGATTTAGATGTTAATTGACCAATTAACCTTTTGATTGCCTAAAAAAAATATTTCCTTGCTCAATGGCTGGCAGTCAAAAAAGCCCAAAATCACATATTTTGCCCTATAAATTGAGATATAGCAAAAAATTGTGACGTGTTGGAGCAAATCTGAGCTCGGATTCGGATTCAGCGGCCCAAAATCTGTCAGAGACACATAAGTTTGCTCTTGAGACAGACCAAAAGTTAATTTTTGTTACGCTGTGTTATCTGTAAGTTCTTGAGGATCCCGAAATATACGGGATAGGAATGTTGTCAGTGTTACGTCTACTTGTCTTTGATATCACAGAAACCATAGACAAATAGATGAAACAGTAACGAAATTCTCATATATCTCAGGATCCTTATTACTTGGAGTGTTGATGTCTTCGACGAAGTTGTCTGGTTGGTAAAGGACTTAAAGATGATGGTACGCATGATTCAAAATTCCACCGCTAGGTGGCGCTAAAGTGCAAACAAATTTTAAATTCTACATATCTCAGGATCCTTATTTTTATGGAAATATGGTGTCTTCGGCAAAATTGTGGCTTTCAGTTAAATTACTGTTTGGTTCTAGTTTCTGCCACCAGACAGCGCTAGTTGCAGATTTGCAAGAGCACACAAACTTTAATTATTAGTTTGTAAATGTTCAACAAGCTGTAACTTTTTATTAAGTGCACTAAATATTCTCAGATTTTAACTGCTAGTTCCTCAACTGCTTAGCTAAAACTGGTACATTTCTGGACTTGATTGGTTGACTCAACTCGAAGTTAGAGCGTTTCTAGCAAAGAAAACTCAAATTTAATTGCCGTTCAATAAACTGCTATATCTCAGGATTGACGGAACCCAATGAAATGTAATTTTGTATTCAAATGATTAATATATTGGTCTTTGAAAAACATTTGACTCAACTAACATATGTTTGGAAGAAAAAAAAATATAGCTTGTTTATTCGGAGAATCGCCAAATCTTTCTAGCGAAACACAGGTTGTTGGTTGTTGATCGCTTAAAGCTAAAACTAATGTATTTTGATTACAACAAGGTTAGATTGATTTAAATCACTTACGTGTTCTTGAAATTCCAGAACCAGAGGACAGAATCAATGGGCACTGGGCTACAAAAAGCGCTAGAGATGCAATTCAGTATATCGAATTCTTGGCTCACTGCAACACAAATAATTATGAACTAAGCTGAACACTGCGGTTTACTAATGATTCTTACCACTAGGAATTGTATTTGAACTAGCAAAATCGGAACATACTTAAGTTAACCCTTCAGGACGCGCGCTGTCCTGAAACTTTATGATTCGGACAAGATATCGATAAAAAAAATTGAAAATCGGTTGAGCCATCGCTGAGATATAGTCATTTGAAGATTTAGTTACAACTAATTTTCGATTACGGGGCACCGCGTAACTTTTTTGATCTCAGGGCTCCTACTTAGTGAAACTTGGAGAACACCTGTATAAATTTCTAAAGAAAATCCTGCAGGATAAAAAAAAATCCTGGAGGAATCCTGATTTTTTTTAAGAGGTTCATAGGAAGAATTCCTGGAGGAACTGGAGTACCCTCTGCTGATTTCATTGAAAAAATCTTGAATCGATGAATTGATTCTGAAATAATTTCTGCAGGAATTTCCGAGAGAATCTTCAGAGAGTTCCTTGAAAATATTCTGAGTTTCTAAAGGAAAATTCAAGGGAAAATGAAGGAATTTCTTTAAAAAAAACTGAAAGAATATTTGAATCCCTGGGATTTTTTCCTGGAATTGCATCATTTAAAAAACACTTTGGAGGAATTCCTGGGGAAATTTTTAGAAGATTTTCTCGAGAGATTTCTACAAGCAATCCCAATAAAAAAAACTCCTGGAATAAATTCTGAATTCCTTTAGAAATGTTTAAAAACATACATGAAAGAATACATGTACAAACTTCTATAGAACAAATATTTGAGGAAAATAACAAACACACTTTTCAAAACGCCACAACGTTATCCCCCATAGGAAGAATGTAAAAAGAAAGCTAATACGTGAGAACGCGAACCTTTAAGGCAAATGTTCTAATGTAGTGTTCTATTTCCCAAATAGATAACGAAGCTCAATCTCAGGATGACAAGGTTTTATCATTGTTTTTGAGTCTTAAATCTATCCTATAATTGTTGTCTAGGATTTCGAAAACTTAATATAAGACACCTACATTTTTGATGTTCGTGTCAGGAGAGAAAGGCCTGCATGTTTTGTAACAAAGTCCGTAGGGAACGTCCATAAATTACGTCACGCTTTTAGGGGGGAGGGGGGGTTCAGAAAAGTGTGACAACCCATACAAAAATTTCAGAGGTCCCATACAAAAAGTGTGACATAGGGGGGAGGGGTGTGTCAGGCGAGGAGCTGTCTGGCGGTGCCCGCAAGGCCAGGCGAATCATTACCCCGAAAGTCGGTAATAATGCCGGAAGGTCGGACCCCAGCCAGGGTTCCCGGAAAGCTGGGAAGGGTGGGCCTGAAAAGGCTGGCCCGTCCCGGAACGATGGGAACAAGGGGTTGCGACCGCTAGTGGGCCCTCAACAGCCACAGAGTAGGGCGATCCAAGGGGAGGACCCCCCTTGGACGAAGGTAGAGCGGAAGAGGAAGAAGAAGGCGAATCCGCAGGTAGTAGCGCAGGACGCCAAGCCAAGGCGTAGGAAGGCAGGTGCCAGGCGCGAGAAAGGCGACGCTATCGTCATCAAGACGGAACAGTCCAAGTACTCGGACGTCTTGAAGATGATGCGAAGCGACGCCAAGCTTGAGGGTCTTGGAGCCGACGTACGCAGTATTAGACGTACTCGTACGGGCGAGATGATCCTGGAGCTGAAGCGCCAGAAGGAGCACAAGGGCGCCGCCTATAAGAGGCTGGCAGAAGAGGTCCTTGGTGAGGGTGTGCAGGTGAGGGCTCTGACACATGAGGCGACTCTGAAGGTCAAGGACATCGATGAGATCACCGAAGTGGAAGAGCTCGTCACGGCGCTGCGGCAACAGTGCGATGTGCAGGTGGCCGCCGCAGCCGTTAAGCTACGGAAAGGGCCAGCAGGGACACAGATAGCTTTGGTTCAGCTACCTGTGGCGGACGTCAAAAAGTCCGTTAAAGTAGGGAGCATAAAGGTGGGTTGGTGTGTATGTCACCTGACATTCCACGAGCCACCAGAGGTTTGCTTCAGGTGTCTGGAACCAGGACACAAGTCGTGGGACTGCAAAGGCCCCGACAGGCGCAAACTGTGCAGGCGATGCGGCGCTGAAGGTCATAAGGCCCAAAGCTGCACGAGTCCGCCCATCTGCATGATCTGTACCGGGAAATCCTCGAACAACAGACATCCGATGGGTGGTCCAAGGTGCCCGGCCTTCAAGAAAGCCGCAGTGAGCAACAAATCACAGTGCAGGTAACGCAGCTGAACCTGAACCACTGTGATGCGGCTCAGCAACTGCTTTGTCAGGCAGTTTCTGAGTGGGAGACGGATATCGCCATCATATCGGACCCATACCGAGTACCCGCCGGCAACGGCAACTGGGTCGCGGATGGGACCAGAAAAATGGCGGCGATATGGACGACGGGTAAATACCCCGTTCAGGAGTTGGTGTCTACTACCTATGAGGGCTTCGTGGTCGCCGAAGTAAACGGGGTCTTCTTCTGTAGCTGTTATGCGCCTCCGCGGTGGCCGATCGAGCAGTTCACGCAAATGCTGGACCGCTTAACGACCGTGCTAACAGGGCGAAGGCCGGTGGTAATAGCGGGCGACTTTAATGCCTGGGCCGTGGAATGGGGAAGCCGTTTCACGAACCAGCGGGGTCAGATCCTGCTAGAAACACTGGCCATCTTAGATGTCGACTTGGCTTATGTCGGTACCAAGAGTACCTTTAGTCGAAACGGAGCGGAGTCAATTATTGACGTGACCTTTTGTAGTCCTGGCCTAACAAGTAGTTCGAACTGGAGAGTAGATGATGGCTACACTCACAGCGACCACCTGGCGGTTCGCTACAGTATCGACTACAATAACAGCAGACAGCGGATAGAAGAAGAGGCGGCTAGGCCAAGGCCAAGCCCTCGCAGGTGGAAGACATCATACTTCGACGAAGGGGTATTTAGGGAGGCGCTCCGCCGTGAGCGAAACTTAATCGGTTTAGACGGCGACGAGCTGGTAGCGGTGCTCTCACGTGCGTGTGATGCGACCATGCCTAGGCGAGTCCACCCTAGAAATGGGAGGCCACCGGCTTACTGGTGGACCGACGCGATTGCGGACCTGCGCCGCGCCTGCCTACGGGCTAGGCGGCGGATGCAGCGAGCACGATCAGAGGAAGAGCGAAACGAACGGCGGGTGGTGTTCGCCGCTGCAAAAGCCGCGCTTAAGACCGAGATAAGAGCAAGCAAAAAGGCCTGCTTTGAGGGTCTCTGTCAGAGTGCCAACACGAACCCGTGGGGTGACGCCTACAGGATCGTTATGGCCAAGACGAGAGGTGTGATGGCTCCTACAGAGCAATCTCCAGAGATGTTGGAGGGGATCATTGGAGGACTTTTTCCGCGTCATGATCCTAGTCCTTGGCCTCCTTTCGTAGGACAGCCGGGGACTGGGGCTGGCGATGAGGAGAGGGTCACCGATGTGGAACTTGCGGGGATAGCTAAGTCCCTTAGCGTAGGTAAGGCCCCAGGTCCGGACGGAGTTCCGAACTTGGCCTTAAAAGTAGCTATTGCAGAGGCTCCCGAGATGGTCAGGTCTGCTATGCAGAAATGCCTGGACGAGGGAGTTTTCCCAGAAGCTTGGAAGAGGCAGAGCCTGGTACTATTGCCAAAGGCGGGGAAACCACCCGGAGACCCGTCGGCATATAGACCAATATGCTTGAGTGACACGGCGGGGAAGGTGCTCGAAAAGATCATCCTCAATAGAATGTTGCGGTTCACCGAGGGCGAAAATGGTCTTTCGAGTAACCAGTACGGCTTCCGGAAGGGGAGGTCCACCGTAGACGCTATCTTGTCGGTTACAAAAACCGCCGAGAAAGCACTCGAGCCTAAGAGGAGGGGAATTCGCTTTTGCGCGGTAGTGACTCTGGATGTAAGGAATGCGTTTAATAGCGCCAGCTGGTCTGCTATTGCCGATGCGCTCTTGCGTCTGGGGATACCGGAGTACCTGTACAAGATTCTCGGAAGTTACTTTCAGAATCGTGTACTAGTCTACGACACGGAGGTGGGTCGGAAGTGCTTTCACATAACCTCAGGAGTCCCGCAAGGTTCCATCCTGGGTCCGGTGTTATGGAATGTCATGTACGACGAGGTGTTGAGGTTAGAGTATCCAGTGGGAGTGGTGATTGTCGGATTTGCCGACGACATTACGCTCGAAGTCTACGGTGAAACGATCGAGGAGGTAAAGTTGACTACCAACCACTCGATTAAGGTTGTGGAGGCGTGGATGCGGTCCAGGAAACTGGAGCTGGCTCACCACAAGACAGAGGTGACGGTTGTTAACAACCTGAAGTCGGAGCAGCAGACGGAGATCAGTGTAGGAGACTGTACTATCCTGTCAAAGCGCTCCGTCAAACACTTGGGCGTGATGATCGACGATAAGCTTACCTTCGGTAGCCACGTCGATTATGCCTGTAAAAGAGCCTCCACAGCTATTGCGGCACTGTCCCGGATGATGTCCAATAGCTCAGCGGTGTACGCCAGTAAGCGCAAGCTTCTGGCTAGTGTTGCTACATCCATACTTAGGTATGGCGGCCCGGCGTGGGGCACCGCGCTAAGTACTAAATGCTACCGACGGAAGCTGGAAAGTACTTACAGGCTTATGTGCCTGAGGGTTGCGAGCGCGTACCGTACCGTGTCACACGACGCTCTCTGCGTCATTACTGGTATGGTGCCTATCAGCATTCTTATCAGTGAGGACATGGAGTGCTTCGAAATGCGCGGCACAAGAGGCATACGCAGGACTGTCAGGATGGCCTCTATGGTCAAATGGCAGCGCGCGTGGGACAGTTCCACCAAAGGAAGGTGGACCTATAGGTTGATACCGAGGGTAGATAGTTGGATTAATAGGCGCCATGGGGAAGTCACATTCCACCTGACACAGGTCCTTACAGGTCATGGTTGCTTCCGACAGTATCTACACCGTTTTGGGCATGCGGATTCTCCCGAATGCCCAGTGTGCAATGGTTCAGAGGAAACGGCGGAACACGTTTTGTTCGTGTGCCCGCGTTTTCGCACAATGCGTGACCGCATGCTTGCCACATGCGGGGAGGACACAACTCCGGACAACTTGGTCCAGAGGATGTGTAGGGATGAGTTTGGCTGGAACGCCGTTTCAACGGCTATTACCCACATCGTCTGGGAGCTACAGAGGAGGTGGCGCGTGGACTCGGAGAATGGCTAGTCCAGATGCAGTACAAGAGGTGATCCAGGGGTTCGGAGTCGGCTTCGTAGGTCATACCGGTGCCCTGCGGTCGAGATCGACCCTTACAACGATTAAGTGGCCGCGGAGAGGAAGTCCCGGTAGCGGTGCTGTCGTGGTGTCGGTCTACTGGGTTGGATCCAAGCCCGCGGTTGGAAAGGGGTCCCCGGCAAGGGTCGGGGCAGGTGGAGACCCTGCCGTCAGCAACCTACGGATGCATCTGATAGGGCCTGAAGGGTAGTGATCCCAAGTAACACAACTAGTATTATAAAAGTTTAAAATTCACGTATCATACATAGTCGGTAGTTAATTTCTTGTATTATGAACTCATTATTGAACACTTATATAAGCAAAACAGCGCAAAAAATGGCGGCTTATAAAACATCTTACGGGTTATTTAAGATGCATCCTAATACATTAATAATACTCCAAAGATACATTCGAACCAACTCTCTTATATTGATTAGGTGAAATTGAGTTATTTGGCGGGTATAGAACTTGCATATAACACATATAACACAATTTCATTTAAGAGTTCAAATTAAGGTATTTTCAAGTAATACAAACCTAGAAAAAGCTGTTATCGTGCGTATTATTTCAATTGTTGTAATTAAGCTATTTGAAAGTTATACAACTTGGAAGTGCCATATATGTAACATATTTCCAGTCTCTTAGGAAACCTGGCTGTATGCAAAGCGCGACAGAGCAAAAAATACAAACAAAATAAATATATTTATTTTTTCTGAATAAAAGCAATAAGTTTCTTCAACATAAACTGCTTCTCGAGAGATGGAGTTGATGATGTCTGAATTTTTAGATAATAAATTTAACAAATGGAATAGACTCAGTAGTATAAGCACTACTTTACTTGCGCTTCAAGATTTATGGTGAAACTTATAATTACACTCACTCATAATTCATGCGCCATTGTATTGAATTGAAAAACGTAACATTAATCAGCCATATGGTTCTGTTTTGTTGATTTTTTTTTAATCCAGACCAAAAAAGCAATATGGCAGACTGTTCATGAAATTTACAGTGCTGTTCAAAATATTGTGAAAGCTATTGGAAATTTTAATCATAAATAAAATTCAACCCTTGACCCGGAATAGACTTAATATGGGTCATAGTCAGGATTTATTAAACTAAAAAGCGGTTTTGAATGAACATCAAGGAAAACAAAAGTGTCATTTCATTTCATATTGTTGTTTATGTACTCATATTTTTATTCAGTACTGTAAGTTGAATCATTTTTCTATTAAAATGAAGAGGAGCAGTACACGCAAATGTTTTATTTTAATTTAGAACAAGTTCAAATTCCTTCAAAATAACAACTGGCGAGCCACTCTACAACAAGAGCTTGTAATTACATTTAAAATACGTTTAAATAACATATTTTCAACATTCTCACTTGTTTGTTTGTTTTGTGATAATCATTACAACTCTAATAAAACTATATTACAGCTATTTGATTGATCTATCATTCTGTCAAAATAAAATAATACAAATGACGAGCCATTACTGGATGCTCATAGTTGTTTTGAAATCTGTGAAATTTTAAGTGTACAGTTACTTTTCACGATTACGCAGCCGACTAGCCCATGTTTGAAACAGTCCGTGAGCTTGAAGAATTGGCCAGCAGCCGGGAAACACCGCATATCAGATCGGGACGGAAATTTGGAGAACATAGTTGACGGATGTTTTGCGATTGGGTTCTGGCTGCTGTTTGTGCATTACTCGTGGACTAAAACGCCTAGCGCTCTGACCGGATGCTTCCCAGATTTGTGTGTGAACCCTGTTTGGACAGGGATGGTAATCACGGCCACTGGTTTCAGAACAACTTGGCTAGGTGGATTCTAGCTTTTCCTGGAAGCTCAGCTGTTTATCGAGCTGATGATCTCATTGAAGCTTGATTGGTACCCGGTTCGGCTTGGGGCTGCGATTTAAAACGTAAACATTGGTTACTGTCAGTATGATGGTAATTGGTGTTGTATATATGTATGTTCCACATATTTTTTCAAGCTTTACAACCAAAGATATTATTTTGTCAGAAGTCAGCAGCTAACAGAAATTAAGCCTAAAAATAACACTTGTTGTTTTGCAATCCTCTTATAATACGTTTATAAAACATTTTTGGATTTTTTTATTACTAAAGATGTTTTCTGTGTTACTTGGGACCCTTCCTTTGCGGGCAGGTCAGATCGGGTTGCATGTGGGCATCAGTTCTTGATGTCCGCTCAGCAGTAGGGCGCGGGCGGGGTTGACTCTGCCCGCCTTCCGAGGACAAAGGGAGTGGCGAGGACCACTCGGGAAACTGGCTAAGCGCCAGCATGCTACCGTGATGGACTCTCCAAAGCGAGTCATCGATGTTCGTTGCTGCAGGCTACGCAGCTAACCTTGTGGGTGCGATGTGCACTAGCCCCTCTCTGAAGCAATACCTTCTTGGTGGTTCCGGAGAGACGTAGGGTTTGGCGACCATAGGAATGGTTTAGTGGGTACGAGGAGAGAGTAGTCCTGGATTTTACTTTTGTTGTAGAAGACGGCCTGTCAGACCTACACTACCCTAACCTTCTGTTAGGGTGTCTGTTGAGCAGATTATCCCCCTATGGTTTAGAAGGAAAAAAAAAAAGGGGGGAAGGGGGGGGTTGAAAATGGGCAATTTTTGCGTGACGTAATTTATGGACGCTCCCTAATAGACTGTATATTCTCAGTTAACGTTCAGGAATACATTTACAACTAAGTACAGCTTCTGGAAAAACAACTTTTCAAACAATAGTGAATCGTATATTTTGTATCAGATTTAGTCATCTGGGTAAAATTGAATATGAAATGATGACGTAACAGAATTGATATGCATTTCAGAGTATCTGTACGCACAAATCTCAATACGAGATTGAGAAAAGTTGGCTGTGAGCACATGAAAATTCCTTGAGCTTGAGACTCGCGATGTTGGTGCACATCACATTAGCATTGCGAGTCTCAATGAGACATCTCAATGAGACAAGCTCCAGGTACAGCTTGCTATTACCTGAAACCGACTTGATACACTCTCGTACCCTGCACTAGGATGACATTTATATGTAGATAATGTTCAGCTGAGATTTGGTTGACGTTTTCCGGAGGCGGAAGGGGTTTGGGTCATAAGTATGCTGGGGCAGTTAGAATCCAGCCGGAGATTGTTTCACGACGAGAAAGATGGTAAGAGGAACAATCCAGGCAGGGGCTTCTTCCAAAGTGACGTTAGTATGTCCATAATGATTTGGGAGACTGCATAAACAATGATGTTGGTGCTGGTTTGATCAGCTCGTGTGCTTTCAATTGGTGTTTTTTGGTGTATTCTGAGTGACCAGCGGAGAGGGCTGAAGGGTTGTTTGAGTTGAAGGGAAATGGCACCAACGTTCATCTTCCAATTGATCATAATCGGCGGAAACGGAAGTTTAAACAAAGATTCCTTATTTTCTCACCTTACCATCTTTACATCGGTTTTGGAAGTAGTACCTGGAGCATCTAAAAAAAAGTGTCTTCTGTGACTAATGGAGTAGTCACCACCCCCAGCGGTGTCAAAAAGTAGCTAAGGTTTTTATGGCAATTTTTAGGGTTAACATTACCCACACAGGCCGTTGAACGTGTAGTGATCAGAGTTGTGTACCTCACATAGCTTCTGAAGAAGGTGAGCTCAGATGTGTTCACAGATTCTAATCTGGGCCTCTAAAACGATTCAGTTGCAGTTCGTTTTATTCTTTTTTTATTCACTGACAAACATCTCAATGAGACGAGTCTCACGAGACGTCTCATTGAGGCACGTACACTAGATTTTCCATGAGCATGCTATGATCTCAAATCTCACAAATTTTCTTGAGCCGCATTTCAGCCCAGCGCATGGCACACTGTCTCATTCATGTATACATGAGATTTCAGACACTCTAATGCATTTTCAAAAAATTTTAGAGCAAAACTACACAAAGGATAAGAAATGTATTAAAAATGCAGTGTTTGTAGTTTATGACCACTCTCTCACATTCTATCATCTGGCAGCAAAATGTCAACAAACCATAACAATAACTCACGGATTTTCGACTTTTGGTTTTTCAACCAAACTTGATATTCCCAATCGGGGGACAAAGCTGACCATTCTTGTTGACAACGAAACACCAGACACCAAACTCTGTATAATCCGCACAAAATGATGAACCTCATTGCAATAATATTCATAACCGCATCGAGAATACTGCATCTCTCCATTATCCAGTTGCGCGGCGGCTGCGGCTGCGTCGGGCGACTGTTCCGAGTTAGGAAGGGTATCGATCGCCATAATTCTCACTCTCGAGTGTTCTCGCGTCACCCCACGTCGATCAACTTCGATCCAGAACTCATCTAATTTGCATTAATAACCGCCGAAAAAACGAACGAACTGGGTACAGTCCCCCTCTAGTGTCGCGCTAGAGTTTCGGTCACTATACTTGGTAACAAAATATCCACTATAAATTCAATTTTTATCGCCGTCATAACAATAACCGAGAGTTTTGCACATGACCAGTTCAAGCGTTAGCAAATTCCACCGGGGATCTGCTTATGGACGATGACGAGCTTATGGAAAGTAATGACTCCATAAATCATATGGCTATTCTTCCGATGCGGGCTTCTTCCTTTTTAACTATTTTCATGTTTCAATTCCAACTAGTAGGCGCTGATCTGTTCTCAGTTCTTAATAAGCTATTTCGGTTTTATCATGGTTTTATTAAACCTTGAAGCCAGTAATGAGAAAATTTATCAATTTCATAAGTTTTGATCAACTTTTATAGAAATCTAGTAAACGTCCCATAGAATCAAGTAGAACATTCTAAAAAAGATTATATTCGAAAAAGATATGAATTTGACAAAAACATGTTTTTGAACCAAAATAAAACCGGAAGGAAAGACTGCATTTAAAAAGACTGCATTTAGAAAGTAATCCATAACTTTGGATTATTTTGACCAAATCGGCTGATTTTTTTATTCACGAATAAACGTTGTTAAAATTCGTACAGTATTTTCTGCGTATTTTTGAATACAGTTTTCATCACAAAAAAAATATAATATTTCTCCAAATTTCCAACGAAACTAATTTCTAAAAACTCTAATCACCTTCAAATCACCCACGACACACTATTCCAAGCAGTTCCGATTTGCACTTCCGGAAATTGCACCAATCACAATCAGAAAGTACACTACACAATGTCCACACCACTCAATCGACCGAACTATAATATCGAACGAACGAAGAACGAACAGCGAATCGAGCGCGCGCGCGCGTGTGCGAATGATCCGGAATATCGAGAGTGTGCTTCCTCGGCGGACGGCAAAATTTTACTGATTCCTTGGGCGACTCCATCGACCGTCTTTATTGGGTGTGTATAGTATTTTACCTGCCTACTATGCTTATTTCGAAAAGAAAAAAAAATAAAACAAGAAACGAGACACAATGCTCCTGCTGCCTGCCACTACTGTGGTGACTGCTGCCGGTGCGACGCGACGCGATCCACCGAAGACGACGGTGGCGACGACGACGACGTCGCGATCGAAGACGGCTTGGATTTTATTTTCGCTAATCTCTTTCGGTAGGTGTCTGTAGGTTATTATACGCGCGCGCGCACGCTCAACGGACAAGGAGTTCCAATCGGAGTCGGCCACGCTCTGCTGCAATATTACGTTGAGCACATAGTGGCTGAGGTGCGATGCAAAGAGATAAGAGATCGGATAAGCGTCGAAGCACACTCTGTGGAAACTATATGCAGAACGCATGAACCGTACATAGTAGATAAGTTGCGATGAGTGCGGAGATGCGATGGAGCTGCTTCGACGCATGTGAACGCAAGAGAATGCAAGAGAACGCTTGTCGGGTATGGATTTAATGATTGCGCTCGTTGTGTATGTAAAGCAATGCGGATTTAATGTGTTGGGAATGCTAGTAGGTAATATAAAATGCGTTAATAGGGTATATGGATCATTCCTTGGCCTAATTTGCAAACCGCCTTGACAATTTTGACCATAACTCATGAATTAATAGCACTAGAAATAATATGTTGACCCTATTACGCACTCTAGGCAATGCATGTTTCATCAATTGGAAGTAAACTAACGTAAATATTAAAGAATTTACTTAACTAAGTTGAAAAGATTCGATGTGATGGTATGCAACGTTGGTCTATGGTACATAAATTGGCCTATTAGTGGATACAACGTTGGCCTATTGCTTTCCATGCACTACAACCACTTATTATCTCATTTTTTCAATATTTCTGCTGAGGTATTATCTCTGTTTGTTCACCAATCATACTTTCAAATTACATTTTCGGAGCCAAATTTTTAAAAAACTATAAATAAATCACTTAAACTAAAGTTCTTTCTTTTTTAGTAACGAAAACAATGCAACCCGATTATTGTGTTATATTTTTACAGTCACCACACACAAAATCTATCTTTCTGTTCGTTCTTTCTGGTTCCTACGCAAGCAATGTTGTTGGCGTCACTTTCTCGGTGTTTTTGACGTCACTTTACTGATGGGCCAAGATTTGGGTACATAGTGAAAAAAATGTCCTCAATATGCGGCCCACATGTAATTTGTAAAATAGTTATTATTCGTTAAAAACCAACATACAAATTCAAAATAACATCTTTGACCGTCGCATCAAATGTTCAGTTATTGAAAAGGCAATTCGAAATATTCCAGAATCATGCCATTTATGATCATGTGTATAGACTACCCACTAAGCCGAAGAATCATGGCGTCTACAAAAGCTAAACAAAGTGACATTTTCATACAATTTTAATACTCCAAAGTGCTAAAATTGAAACGAAATGTTACAGGTGTTTGGCGCAAAGCTTTTCCGATATCCAGTTCGGCGTGTTTGTTTGAGTTTTTGGTTAACGTTAAGATAGGCCGAACGAGGGGACTATGCCAACGAAGCATCCCGATACCCTATGTTGTTGTTTTTAAACATAACTCAATGCTTTTTCACATGACATGCATTTTGATGGATCAGACGTAATAAAAATTTATCATACTGTCTATCGATCGCCATGTAAAATAACATATTTCATTTATTTATTTATTTATTTATTTATTTATTTATTTATTTATTTATTTATTTATTTATTTATTTATTTATTTATTTATTTATTTATTTATTTATTTATTTATTTATTTATTTATTTATTTATTTATTTATTTATTTATTTATTTATTTATTTATTTATTTATTTATTTATTTATTTATTTATTTGCTATCCAACCTTTTGACGTAAGACAATGTCTTTTTTGCTGCCATATTGTGAATTCAATCATAGTAAGTAACATTTTCAATACTTAAATCTATATTCTACTAACTAAATTGTTCCTGAAGGTTCCTCAATATGTTTTTGGTTCAATCAATTCATGTTGGCAAATCTCTGAAGAAGGTCCCGCTTAAATCCCCCAGATGAATTTATGGATTTTATGTTCATGGGTAATACGCATTCCAACTTGCAACGCTTCGTACGAAAAATGACTGCCCATAGTAGGATGAGTAATGCTGAGGAATACTGAAATTCATATTACGCGGTAATCGCAATTGAGTGAGTTCAGTTTGGTAAAGAGATAGCCAGGAGTTTTATTGGTAATGAGTCTATGAAAAAGCAAACATGATCTGAATTCATAGAATTTTATTGAAGAACAACCCAATAGTGTTTTTTGTAAATGAGTCACATGTGAGTATCTGGAGAGGTCAAAAACATAGCGTATAGATGCATTAAGTGCTAGCCTCAATTTGTTGATAGACGCCATTGACGCATTGCTGTAAATGAAATCACAGTAAGTATGAGTGATGCTCTAAAAATTATTCACCGCGCGACATTTGTAATGTTTCCAAACGCGCATTTGCACGAAATTCCACGCGGCAAATCCTTCTGGAAAGGAACGGCCGCACTTGAAGAAACGGGATGCAAAAAACGCGGCAGTTCCTTTCCTCGGGGATTTACCGCGTGTACTTTTGGGCAAATGCGCTAATAAGATGAGGCAAAACCAACGCCCTAAATAATTTTATTTTGGTGGTAGTGTCCAGATGACGAGTTGAGCGATTCAATTGTTTTAATGCACCATAGACCTTCCCACATTGTGAGTTGATATGTGCATCCCAACTGAGACTAGAGTCTATAATGACACCAAGATCCGACGCCTGATCAACAAAATTGATTGATTCTCCACCAAGGAATAAATCAGGCGTTTGTGGAGGAGCTCTTAATCTGCAAATTAAAAGTGCTTTAGTTTTAGCAGGATAAATACTCAACAAATTTCTATTGGACCAGTCAAGAATGTTTTGTAGATCATTACTAATTTTCCTTGCCATATCGTTCACATCGAGATGTTTATGACCACAAAGGTAAATTTGCACATCATCTGCAAACAAAATGTACAGAACAATAATCTAAAACTGCAGGTAGATCGTTGATGAAAATGGAGAACAATAAAGGTCCAAGAATTGACCCTTGTGGGACACCTGATTTTATTTCTTGAAAAGCTAAATTTCATTGCATATAAAATAGTATTCCATCAAATCGTTAAAGTTTTAGTAGATATCGCCGAAAATTTTGTAATAAAAAAACCTATACCCTTAAGGTGATACGGGACGCCGTGGTAATTTTCCTATCTTTCTAACAATTTGCCTCACGATTTAGAAGATGGTAATCTCAATTTCTATCGTACAGAAGAGGCTAAAAAACAATCAGCATATGCACTGCAAGTGAGCATAAACAATAATAGGTTTTTGTTCCATAAACAATAATAGGTTGTGATAATATGAAGTAGAATCTGAGTTTACCATGTTAGTACCAACAGAGCAATGCGGATATCTCCTCGATCGTCCTGTTCGCCCTTAAATAATACATACTTGCCGATTTTTTGTTTCTTTTTGCCAAGGTCAGCGCAATCAAGTAATGTTTTTGTTCGCAACCATTGCGAAGAGTTAGCATTTCTACATAAATCATAGATTTCGACACATTAAATAGACGTAATTATCTGCCTCTTTCCATGCACTAATAGCTTATCAAGTTTAATCAATGAATCATCACAGTAGACTGTCGCCCTGTATAAACGAACCAAAAGAGAATACGCAACCTAACAACTGATAAGGTTAGGACCCTACTGCACCACGCAGTCGTAGGCTGATCACGTGATTCAGAAAGAAAGCATGATAAGGTGTCGATGTGTGATTCCTTTAGGTTTAGAATTAGTATATAAGCACTACTTGAACCAACGAAATACATGATCTTTTGTCAGTCGAAATAGTGCGTTTCACTGTGAAAGAACTCATCCTCGGGAAGTGACTCCTCTACCAAGGTGGATTTCAATCCTCTAAGAAAGCCAGGACTTCTAATGCAAGTAACCAGCTCTTAGGTTTTGAATTTTCATCTCAGAAGTTTCACTTCACCTCTTCGACAATATTTTATCTGAGCCACTTCAGTAACCTTACGCTCTCAAACCATTAGAGCAATCGGCCTGAAGTTTCGCAAGGATACAATATTTCGAAAGGTTCGAGATTATTCCGCCAAACTGCAAACGTAGCAGTGTGTCCGTCTCAATCAGCCGATTGAGACGATTTCATCGGCCATCCATCAAGGCCACTCATCGAGGCCACCTTCAGCCGAAGGTTCCGCCAGTTTCCACCAATGGTCAAGTATCGACCATTTTTTGGTCCTTCGAACCGGATATCTGATCCACAACCGTGTGAGCGGAGACACCCATCCGCTAAAGGTTGCTGCTAGCCACAGGGGTTAGTCCAGTCCAACCACATTCCAGGAGGAATACAAGGATTCCTCTGCACAGCTACATCTATAGTTAGGACATAAATCCACAATTGTAGGTGGATGATCGGTCCACTCCGTTCCCAGACCGTTGCTTTCGGAAACAAGTTGGTGACAATCAGCCGATTGTACCATCAAACCTCTAAACCGTGATAACACCCAAGAAAGGAAAGCATCGTCGTAAAGAAGTACATTATCAGTGAAAGGAAATCAAAGAAATTTCGTGGTAATCTCTGTGTCCAGCTACAAAGCTGTAGCAAATGAACAATATTAGGGAAAGACGTGTCCCCAGAAAACAGTAAAAGTGACCCATTACAAAGTGCAAGAACTATAACCTAACGATCGGAACAAACTTTCTACATTAAGTACATTAAAACCTGAAGTAAAAAAAGTGTTTTACCAATGCCGATTGAACATACTCCAGTGAAAGAAGTAAATACCGCACAGAAGATGTCGGATATGAAAACCTCAGTTCATCTACGTGGCCAAGTCAAGGCCAAAATAACGCGCATTCGTAAAGCGATTGAGGAGGCTAACGCGACAAATGCTCAATATGACTCCGCGCAATTGAAAATGTTTTCCCACAATCTGGAAAATCATTACAAAGAGTTCTTGAACATCCATCATCATGTGGTGGCAGTATGCCCTCCGGAGAGAATTGATGAGCAAGATCAAGTATACCTGGTGTTCGAAACACAATTCAATGAAACCTATGTGTTGCTGGAACGAGCAATACAGGCAAGCCGTGACCGTTCCGTGGTCCAACCGCAAGTGCAAACCAACGAAAGCCCTCGCATCATTGTTCAGCAGCAGCCATTAAAGGCTCCAATTCCAACTTTCGATGGCAAACCAGAAAATTGGCCTCGCTTTAAAACCATGTTTTCGGATGTGATGCGATCCTCCACCGACTCAGATTGCATCAAGCTGTACCATCTCGAACGCTCTCTAGTAGGAGCAGCTGCTGGCATTATCGACGCACGCACTCTCAATAACAACAATTACGCCCACGCTTGGGAAATTCTCGAAGACCGTTTCGAGAACAAACGGGTAATCGTTGATATCCATATCCAAGGTTTATTAAGTCTCCGTCGTCTGAACCGGGAAAATCAAAAAGAGCTACGAGAACTCATCGATGAAGTGACTCGGCACGTCGATGGGTTAGCACTTATCGACAACGAGTTGGATGGAGTCGGAGAGAGATTTGTAGTTAATCTTGTGTCTGGAGCATTAGATAAGGATACCAGGAAAGAATGGGAAGCATCCATCCCGCATAAGGAAATTCCATCCTACGAAGACACCATTGAATTTCTAAAGAAACGGTGTGCCATCCTCGAACGCTGTGAAGGTTCATCGAAAATTCCATCAATCATGAAGCCATATATCCCTGTAAAGAATGCTGCCAACCAAATGAAGAACGCACAAGCCAAATCATGTGCTATTACCAGAAGTTCCGAGACAATTTGTGATATATGTTCTGGTATGCATTCCAATTTCAAATGTGAGGTTTTCCGTGCCATGTCCATTCCTCAACGCCAAGCAAAGGTTCGAGAGCTGCGAATGTGCTACAATTGTCTACAAAAAGGTCATCCAGTCAGTTCCTGTAGTTCATCCAGAACCTGCCAGAAATGCCAAGGTCAACATAACACACTTTTACATGTTGAGAAAACATCCTTTGTGAATACGAAACCTGTGCCATTCAAACAAGAGCTTGGACAAATCCCAAAAGTTCCTGAAGAAAAACCTATTACAACATCTTGTTCAATAAGTAAGGCTCCTCTTGATAATAGCCTTTTGATGACGGCTGTTGTTAATATTCTGGATAGTAATGGCAAATTTCATCCATGCCGAGCATTTTTGGATTGTGGATCGCAGGCTCACTTGATATCGGCAAGACTTCTGCAAATGTTAAAGCTTCCACACATTCCTGCCAAGGTTGAGATTATTGGGGCCAATGGAAAAAAGACAACTCTCAACAATATGGCCAAAACTGAAATACGTTCCATACATTCCGATTATCATGCACAAATAGAGTGCCTCGTTACAGATTGGATCACAGGTGTGATGCCATCTCGAAAAATCAACACGCAATTCTGGTCAATTCCTCCCGGATTACCACTTGCAGATCCAACGTTCCACATTCCAGGGGAAATAGATCTCTTGATAGGAATCAAGCTATTTTTCCAACTACTGATGCCAAATCAGCTGAAGATTTCCAACGATCTTCCTATACTTCAAGAAACTCGTCTAGGATGGGTTGTCGCTGGAGCTATGGACGACGAAAACGTGGATTTAATCTACAACCGACAACAGTGCCATGCTGTCATTCTTGAACCACTGAATAAAACCATGGAAAAGTTTTGGTTTCTGGAATCCGTCGGATCATCTCCATTGCTATCTAACGAAGAGCAGCAATGCGAATCCAAATACTGTTCAACAACTACTCGTGATATCAACGGTCGCTACATCGTCCAGCTACCTTTGAAGGACACAGCATCTAACCTAAAGAGCAATCGATCCCTTGCTCTCCGTCGATTTTTTATGCTAGAACAGAGACTTAAGAAAAAATACGAGATGAAGGAGTTATACGGCAAATTTATTGATGAATACAAACAACTTGGTCATTGCCAACGAGTGAATGAGCTTGACGACACTCCAGGAAAGATAACTTATTATCTACCACATCACGCAGTCCTCAAACCATCAAGTTCCACAACAAAGCTTAGAGTTGTGTTTGATGCCTCAGCGAAATCCTCGGGTGTTTCCCTCAACGAGACATTGATGATTGGTCCAACAGTCCAAGATGACCTCTTTTCAATTCTTTTAAGATTTCGTAGGCATCGCTATGCCTTTACTGCAGACATTTCCAAAATGTATCGCCAAATCCGCATCGACCCAAGCCAGACATCCTTGCAACGAATTTTCTGGCGAAAAGAACCAACCGATCCGCTGGAAGTTCTAGAAATGACAACCGTCACCTACGGGACATCCAGTGCACCATTTCTAGCCACGCGAACTTTGAAGCAATTGGCCATCGATGAAACAAAACGCTATCCCGTAGCGGCGAAAATTGTGGAAGAGGATTTCTACGTTGATGATGTCCTTTCTGGTGCCGATACCGTCGAAGATGCTATTCAATCCCGATTGGAGCTGACCCATCTTTTGCATTCCGGAGGTTTTCCCATACACAAATGGTGTGCTAACGACGAAGCCATCATTGAAACAGTTCCAGAAGGGGAAAGAGAAAAATTCCTTACCTTTGAAGATGCTGATATAAACGAATCCATAAAAACGCTAGGATTACTATGGGATCCAAAAAAGGACATTTTCCTCTTTGTTCCTGATTGTTTTTCATCAAACCAAGAACCTCCGACCAAACGTCGTGTTCTTTCCGAAATTGCAAGGCTTTTCGATCCCCTTGGTTTGGTGTCTCCCGTAATAGTGAACACCAAGGCTATAATGCAGCAGGTATGGTTAAGCAAGTTAGATTGGGACGATATACTTGAAGGTGATTTACTTACGGAATGGCAAATATTTCGTGATTCACTTCATCAAATCCAACAAATCAGAATTCCAAGATATATGGCACTACATGCAGCTATTCATTACGAAATTCATGGGTTCGCCGACGCGTCCAACCTGGCATACGGTGCGTGTATTTATATTCGTGCAGTATCAAATCAAATCGTGAAAACTACGTTGATATGCAGTAAATCCAAAATAGCGCCAATAAATGGTCTAACCATGCCAAGAATGGAGCTCTGTGCTGCGCTATTGCTATCTCGATTAGCCTCAAAGGTTGTTCCTGCCCTCAAGATGAATTTCAACCAAATCACATATTATTCTGATAGCCAAATCTTCCTTGGGTGGCTAAGAAAGTCTCCCATTCAACTAGAATTATTCGTTCGCAACCGTATCATGGAGATTAACAATCAGACACAAAACGCCCAATGGAGGTATGTACGAACAGATGAGAATCCAGCTGATGTGGTATCCCGCGGCCAACTACCACAACAGCTTGCCGTGAACTATTTGTGGTGGAATGGACCATCATTCCTCCGCAACCATGTGATCCAGAATGAAGAACCTGAACCTATTCCAGATTGCGAGTTACCAGAATGGAAGCCCACTGTGATTGTTACGCCTGTCGTTCGACTCGAGACTCTTCCATTTATGACCAAATTTAGTTCCTTCCGACGACTCCAAAGAATTGTCGGATATATTTTGCGATTTATAAGGAACACTAAATTGCCTAGGTCCCTAAGAAATATTTCAAAATTTCTCACCATTCCTGAGATGAGACAATCATTGGAAGTCATCGTCAGATATATCCAACAAACCGAACTATTTGAAGATATCCATTCCCTGAAATCTGGTCAACCTACTCGTCGACTTGCAAACCTTTGTCCCATCATAGATAACGATCTTCTGCGTGTTGGAGGTCGGTTGCAAAATTCACGATTATCATACAATGCTAAACACCAACTAATTCTTCCAAACAAAAATCCTATAACGGAGTCCCTTGTGAGAGCATTACATGAGGAGAATTTACACGTTGGTCCGTCCGGCTTAATATCCCTCATTAGACAACGGTTTTGGCTCCTCAACGCCAGAAACACAGTACGTAAGGTAACGAGATCCTGTATTATTTGTTTCCGATCCAACCCAAAACTGCTTCAACCACCAATGGGTAACTTGCCCGAAGCCAGAGTGGTTCCTTCCGCTCCATTTTCCAGAACAGGAGTTGATTTTGCAGGGCCGATTTTTATTCGTCGAGGAGGAAGAAAATCAGTACCGGTCAAGGCCTATATCTCGCTATTCATCTGTTTGTCTACAAAGGCAATACATTTCGAAGTCGTATCGGATCTGACTGCAGCAGCATTCATAGCAGCACTCCATCGATTTGTGGCCCGACGCGGTCTTGTCGAAGAAATACATTCAGACAATGGAACTAATTTCGCCGGTGCTAGAACTGAACTACACGATTTATATCTGTTGTTTCAAAAGGATCAAATGCAAGGAAAGTTGAATGATTTCTGTCAACCACGGGAGATAATATGGAGATTCATTCCACCTCGCGCTCCAAACTTTGGTGGACTATGGGAAGCCGGAGTGAAGAGCACAAAAACACACTTGAAGAAAATATTACGCAATGCTTCCCTAACATTCGAAGAATACTACACTGTGTTGACCCAGATTGAGGCTATCCTCAATTCACGCCCTCTATTTTCCCACTCCACTGATCCTACTGAACTCGAGGTGATTACACCAGCGCATTTCCTCATAGGTCGTCAATTAACTGCTATTCCTGAACCTACCTTGGAAGATGTCCCAGAAAATCGGTTGACCCGTTGGCAACATCTACAGAAATTACGGGACCACTTTTGGAAACGCTGGTCAAATGAATATTTGAACACATTGCAAACTCGTCAAAAATGGACCAAACATTCAAAAAACATTACTCCAGGAGTTGTAGTTTTGTTAAAGGAAGAAAACACGCCGCCCCAGTCGTGGAAATTAGGCAAAATTGTGACAGTGTATCCAGGTGCTGACTGCACTATTCGTGTTGCTGATGTCCAGACTGCCGCTGGTCTGTATCGCCGACCAGTATCCAAGTTGGCCCCACTTCCCTTTGAGTCTAATGTCCCACAATCCAATAACGCTTTAGATTTAAGCGCGGGGGGTGAATGTTCGCAACCATTGCGAAGAGTTAGCATTTCTACATAAATCATAGATTTCGACACATTAAATAGACGTAATTATCTGCCTCTTTCCATGCACTAATAGCTTATCAAGTTTAATCAATGAATCATCACAGTAGACTGTCGCCCTGTATAAACGAACCAAAAGAGAATACGCAACCTAACAACTGATAAGGTTAGGACCCTACTGCACCACGCAGTCGTAGGCTGATCACGTGATTCAGAAAGAAAGCATGATAAGGTGTCGATGTGTGATTCCTTTAGGTTTAGAATTAGTATATAAGCACTACTTGAACCAACGAAATACATGATCTTTTGTCAGTCGAAATAGTGCGTTTCACTGTGAAAGAACTCATCCTCGGGAAGTGACTCCTCTACCAAGGTGGATTTCAATCCTCTAAGAAAGCCAGGACTTCTAATGCAAGTAACCAGCTCTTAGGTTTTGAATTTTCATCTCAGAAGTTTCACTTCACCTCTTCGACAATATTTTATCTGAGCCACTTCAGTAACCTTACGCTCTCAAACCATTAGAGCAATCGGCCTGAAGTTTCGCAAGGATACAATATTTCGAAAGGTTCGAGATTATTCCGCCAAACTGCAAACGTAGCAGTGTGTCCGTCTCAATCAGCCGATTGAGACGATTTCATCGGCCATCCATCAAGGCCACTCATCGAGGCCACCTTCAGCCGAAGGTTCCGCCAGTTTCCACCAATGGTCAAGTATCGACCAGTTTTAATGCCGAAAACCAGTATAACAGTCTCATATTGATTTAAATTGAAATCAACACTCAGATAGCCCAGTTCGGAAAGTAAAAATATGTCTATACATAAAGACATCGCTCAGGCGGATATAATTACATTTTATACATTCTTTTCTCAAATAATTAATTCAATAATCTCAATCTTGTACAGTTACACCAGATTTTTTTTTTAACTGGTCGGTTTCTGCTATTGCAACAGGATCAAAACTGACTAAGTTATATAAAAAAAAACGGCCCGCGCAAAACAAAAAGCGGGTGCATTTTATCTCTCCGCTCTTATAGATGAAATGATCATTTCACTACCCACATCCAAAGAAGCGCTTCAACATACAAGCGACTTCATCGATCAAATCATGCGAGTCGTTGATGCGCACGAAATAGACGAAAAAGGATGTGAAAACAACATGCGCACCCTCATTGAAAACCTCATGCACTATGGCCTATCAAACATCCCTTTTCTCATCTCATAACTTATCGCATCCGATCGCATCTCACCTTACCCACTATGGTCACAGCCTTATTCCGAATCGGCGATGGCGGCATGCTTTCAGGATTGGATATGCTGTCTGCTAGGCTACTAGATCGAGCTTGAAGAAGGAACTTCAACGATGGATAGATTTTCCTACGAAGATTCTCTTTTTCGCTCGTCGGGCAATCTTTTTTCCGCATAGAGTGTGGAAAGGATTCTTCATGGTGCGAACGCGAAGTTCTTTGGTGCAATTAGGACAAAAGCTCTGTTCATAAAGATGCGCTCTTAATTATCAGTTTAGTTTCTCACGCTCTTATTTTACTGTACAAACGAGCAGGTCGCCAAACACTTATTCACTTGGATTGTAAGATTTGTGCCTTCACCTTTAACTTAGGAGGACCCTATGGAGTATCTACAAGCGTAACCGGTGCTCGTTAAGGTCCACTATTGGTAGCGAAGATCCGCAAAGACCTAGGAAGTTATATTTAAGAAGACATGCGAAGGATCGATAAGGCCTATGGAACTTTGACGTGTACTTTCCATATCCTCAGCACCCGTGGTGGTGCAGAGGGCCGAATTGAAATATCTCCATTCTGAGCGATTACCCGCCATCGCTTTGGCCTGTGGTCAAGTCAAATTTCTGTCGACTTACTTTTTTTCGTTGTTGAGACTACGCCACCATGAACCTCTGGGTCTGCATCTGGGGTTTCAATATAACGCTTGCTTGCATATTTCGTTCCCGCCGCTGCGTAGAGCATGGCTGACTCACCTCCCCTTTCGCTCCCGAAGTTCTGTCGCTAACAGCTTCTGATGACATCGAAGATGGAGCTCCACGTTGAAGGTCCAATTGGGAGGCCACTATGCACGAATTATATACCGCAGGCATCTATTGATGAAGACCTGCTGCAGCAGTCGTTAAGTGTTCTTCACTGATACACACCAAGTTTCACTGGAGTACAGCACCACAGATTTAACGTTCGAGTTGAAAATTGGTGCGTCGACTAATCTGGTTGTTTTTCCATACATTTCTTAAACTAGCAAAGCAGCCCTCGCCTTCTTGATCCGTTCACCTATGTCGATCTTGGTGCTGCCATCGGCCACTATTTGACTACCAAGATATTGGAAGCTTTCAACATTCTCTACCGTGAAGCTGGAAAGGTTGACCGTGTTTACATCCAATGATTTCGGCTCGTTGACGTTGATGGTAAGACCTGCCGCCGAGGAGCGATCGGCAAGATCATCGAGCTTATTCCGCATATCAGAGCTCCGTTGAGCTAGGAGAGCAACGTCATCAGCCAATTCGAAGTCAGTAAGATGCTCCATGGTAATGGGCTGCCATAGCAACCCACGATTTGATTCACGTTCAATCGCACCTACCGGGATCTCGTCGATTACGATGAGGAAATGTAGCGATGATAGTATAGGGCACTGCATTGTTTTTATTTTATATGGGATTTTGACGTTTCTTGGCCTTGTTGTTTACAAAATTTCTGTAAGAGTGAAAGAGAAGGAGAGAATTTCATGCAGTGCCCTATAGACATCCTAGCTGTGATAGTATACATCCTTGTTTCACTCCAGTAACGACCCGGATGGCATCGGACAAGACACCGATGTACAGTACTCTGCACGAAAATGCCCTGTACTGTGCTTCAATGAGGCCGATGATTTTCTCAGGGACGCCTTTGCGCCCGAGAGCTTCCCACATGTTTCCGTGATTGAGACGGTCGAAAGGTTTTTCGTAATCAATGAACATCAAGTAGAGAGACTCTTGGAATTCAGTGATTTGCTCCAGAATGATACGGAGTGTGACAATATAGTCCACACAGGATCTTCCAGCACGAAATCGTACCTGCTGCCACCTGAGAGTTGCGTCAATCGTCTCCTGAATCCGGTTAAGGATCACCTTGTAGAGTACTTTGAAGACGATGCACAGTAACATCGCAGACGGTGGGAGATTAAGACGGCTTTTCTTAGGCGAAGCATGTTCCAACATCAGTGAAAACTCACCACCTTTGGCATTGCAAGGTGACCGAGCATCATGTGCGCTACACACGAATTGTTCAAGCAGAGTTTGCCTAGGCGTGGCGGGGGTTCAGCAGTGGGCTCTGCTGGGCCACTTCAGAAATACCACACATCCGGAAGCATCAACTCTGTACAAGCGAATCGGCACCGCTTCCAAAGTGCCCTAGCCTGGTCAGGGGTGCCTCGGGCATATCAGGTGCAACGCCAGTAAGTTCCTGATTACGGCATACTGGCGCGCACGATAAAACTGGTCAATGAGATTGTACACTCTTAGATGACCGCGGAGTAGAGGTGTGCTGGTGGCTACGGCATTCTATCCTCTTAGTAGGGCCGTGTGACACTGACCTGAAACGACGGATGGGCTAATGTCGGAGCTGCCTTCCGTCCCATAAAACCTTGGGAAGGCCGTAGATTACGTTCCCGATCTGTACCCAGCTTAGGAAACTAACTGGGTGGAGGTAGGTTCAGTTTAAGTATCCTGATTAGCGCTGTTTCTGACTCTGAGCTCAGGTCCCATAAGGGCCGTACACAAACTACGTCACGCTTTTAGGGGAAGGGGGGTTTTGCAAAGCGTGACGACCCTTACAAAAAATTTTGAGATCCCATACAAAAAGTGTGACATAGATAGGGTGGGAGGGGGGTGGGGGTTGGAAAAGGTCGATTTTTGCGTGACATAATTTGTGTATCATCCCTAAGGGCCTGTGCCAACACGTGGGTGGCCTCCCTGCTTGCATAGATAACCACCGGGATCCTTGGACGACTACTTCATTGGCAGTGAGGGACATCGGCTCTAAGGGGGACCCTTTCAACAAAGATGGATTCATTTTTAATCAAGAAGATCGATAATACGGAGGCTGAGGTGATCAACCCGTTCGCGAGAAGCAGACTGGTCAGATCACCAACGCAAGCGGCGAGGGTGGAATCCCCTCAAGTGTCAGAGTACGGTACACCGAGGGTCGGGTCAGCGATCGAGGACACGCAGATGAGTGGAGCGGAACTCACGAGTGCGCTGACCCGCAATAGAGATGGGCATCCGAAGCTGCTGGTGGTTGCTGAACAGCTCGACGAGCTGATCGAATACACTAGTGGGCGCAACAACATCAGCAAAGACCATATTAAAAGCGGTAGCGGTGACCAACCGGTCCAAGGGAAGGAGAACCCTTGGATTACGATTGGTAAGAAAAAGCGAAGGGAGAAGGAGAAGGTTTTGAGTAAAACCAAAGCGAAGCCGGCGCAAAAGCGCACGAAGGGCGACACACTGGTCCTCAGAACATATTTTTATTAATTTCTTTTTATTTGTGAATTTTAACTTAGGCTAATTCTTCACAATCACAACCTCAAAAAAGAGGGTAAAAGCTACGCAGATTTGCTGCGGGCTATGCGGAGTGAGAATCGTCTCTCAGAACTAGGCGCGGATGTTAAAAGCATTCGGCGCACTAGGATAGGAGAGATGATGCTAGTGCTCAAGAAGGATGCCGTCAACAAGGGCTCCTCTTATACGGCACTAGCACAAGAAGTGTTAGGCGGAAAGGTACAGGTGAGGGCTCTGACGCCGGAGGCGACTCTCCATTGTAAGAACTTAGATGAGATCACCACCGGGGAGGAGCTCTCTGCTGTCCTTAAACAGCAGTGTAATGTGGACGCGCCAAGCGCATCGATCCACATCAGGCGGGGCCCAACAGGTACGCAGATCGCAACGATCAAGCTTCCAGTCGGCTGGGAGTTGCGTACGCAGCTCAAGCGTGGGTGCTCCAGTCCACTTCCCGGCAAGCCAGCCGGTGGAGGGTATGGACGGAGCGTGGTTGTTGAGTGGTTGTTGAGGGCCGTCAACCAAGAAACCAAAGGACGGAATAGAGGTGGCTGAGCAGCAGCTTGGCAAAATCATCGACTTTGCGTCCACTAAGTCGAATATAAGCAAGGACCTGGAAACGGCCTTGCTTCGACTTAGGGTGTCGATCGACGATGCCAAGCAGGAGCACGCGGCATTCGCGTTGCTGACTGCTGCAGCAGCGGAGCCTGTAAATGAGAAAATGCCGAAGTTTACCCAAACGAAGGCCTTCTCCTTCGCAGGAAGCCCTTAACAGGCGGAAGCGACTGCTCGCGACAAACGGGGCAAGCAATCGCAGAAGTGGGCGAGGCAGCCGTCAGACGAGGAGCTGTCTGGCGGTGCCCGCAAAGCCAGGCGAATCATTACACCCCGAAAGTCGGTAATAATGCCGGAAGGTCGGACCCCAGCCAGGGTTCCCGGAAAGCTGGGAAGGGTGGGCCTGAAAAGGCTGGCCCGTCCCGGAACGATGGGAACAAGGGGTTGCGACCGTTGGTGGGCCCTCAGCAGCCACAGAGCAGGGCGAACCAAGGCGAGGACCCTCCTTGGACCAAGGTGGTGCGGAAGAAGGGAAAGACGAATCCGCCGGTAGGAGTGTAGTAGGTGCTAAGCGCGAGAATGGCGACGTGCTCGTCATCAAAACGGAACAGTCTAAGTACTCGGACGTCCTGAAGGCGATGCGAAGCGACGCCAAGCTGGAGGGTCTGGGAGCCGACGTACGCAGTATTAGACGTATTAGTACGGGCGAGATGATCCTGGAGCAGAAGCGCGAGAAGGATCACAAAGGCGCCGCCTACAAGAGGCTGGCAGAAGAGGCCCTTGGTGAGGGAGTAGAGGTGAGAGCTCTCACACATGAGGCGACTCTGAAGGTCAAAAACCTAGACGAGGTAACCGAAGTGGAGGAGCTCGTCACGGCACTGCGGCAACAGTGCGATGTGCAGGTGGCCACCGCTGCCGTTAGGCTACGGAAAGGGCCAGCAGGGACACAGATAGCTTTGGTTCAGCTACCTGTGGCGGACGTCAAAAAGTCCGCTAAGGTCAGGCGAATAGCCGGGACCCGTGGCGTAGTTGGTCACGTTCGCTTCATATGCGGATGGTCATGGGTTTGATTCTCAGCCCCGGCACTTGCAATTTTTCGTCAATTGCTTTTCCCCCGAGAGCAACTGACACTGACCCTCTTCTGAGCTCCATGGCTTAAACGTACCCGGATACCTGGACATCGGCGAACTGCTACTCATAATGGACCCCCAATCGAACTGGAAAGGAACAACGGCCATCCATCATCATCCTTGTGCTCATCATTCTACTAGGTATATAGTAGAAAAAGTGAAAGCAGCAGAAAGGCAACCAGTTAGATAAAGAAGAATAGAATGTAGGCGCTGTACAAAATGTAATTGCAGCTGTCAATTGAAATTGCTCACATAGTGCCCCAGTGGACAATAGAGCTGTAAATTAGGTTAAGTGATTAAGAATAAAAAAAAGGTCAGGCGAATAAAGGTGGGCTGGTGCATATGTCACCTGACATTCCACGAGCCACCAGAGGTTTGCTCAAGGTGTCTGGAACCAGAACACAAGTCGTGGGACTGCAAAAGCCCTGACATGCGCAAACTGTATATGCGATGCGGCGCTGAAGGTCATAAGGCCCAAAGCTGCACGAGTTCACCCATCTGTATGATCTGTACCGGGAAATCCGAGAATAACAGACATTCAACGGGTGGTCCAAGGTGCCCGGGCTTCAAGAAAGCTGCAGTGAACAAATCACAGTGCAGGTAACGCAGCTGAACCTGAACCACTGTGACGCGGCTCAGCAACTGCTTTGTCAAGCGGTTTCTGAATGGGCACCCCGTCCAGGAGTTGGTGTCTATTACCTATGGGGGCTTCGTGGTCGCCAAAGTAAACGGGGTCTTCTTCTGTAGCTGTTATACGCCTCCGCGGTGACCGATCGAGCGGTTCACGCAAATGCTGGACCGCATAACGACCATGCTAGCAGAGCGAAGGCCGGTGGTAATAGCGGGTGATTTAAATGCCTGGGCCGTGGAATGGGGAAGCCGTTTCACGAACCAGTGGGGTCAGATCCTGCTAGAGACAGGCTGAAAAGGCCATCTTAGATGTCGACTTGGCTAATGTCGATACCAAGAGTACCTATAATCGAAACGGAGCGGAGTCGATTATTGACGTGACCTTTTGTAGACCTGGCCTAACAAGTAGTTCGAACTGGAGAGTAGACGATAGTTACACTCACAGCGATCACCTGGCGGTTCGCTGGGCAGGCAGTGAGTAGAAGAAGAGGCGGCTAGGCCAAGGCCAAGCCCTCGCAGGTGGAAGGCATCGTACTTCGACGAAGGGGTATTTAGGGAGGCGCTCCGCCGTGAGCGAAACTTACTTGGTTTAGACGGCGACGAGCTGGTAGCGGTGCTCTCACGTGCGTGTGATGCGACCATGCCTAGGCGAGTCCACCCTAGAAATGGGAGGCCACCGATATGGGACCCTAGAAATGGGATGTTCGCCGCTGCAAAAGCCGCGCTGAAGACCGAGATAAGAGCAAGCAAAAAGGCCTTCTTTGAGGGTCTCTGTCAGAGTGCCAATGAGAACCCGGGGTGATGCCTACAGGATCGTTATGGCCACGACGAGAGGTGTAATGTCTCTTACAGAGCAATTTCCAGAAATGTTGGAAGAGATCATCAAGCGGCTTTTTCTGCATCTTGATCCTAGTCCTTGGCCATCCTTCGTAGGACAGCTGGGGACTGGGGCTGGCGATAAGGAGAGGGTCACTGATGTGGAACTTGCGGGGATAGCGAATTCCCTTAGCGTAAGTAAGACCTCAGGTCCGAACGAAGTTCCGAACCTGGCCTTAAAAGTAGCCATTGCAGAGGCTCCCGAGATGCTCAGGTCTGCTATGCAGAAATTCCTGGATGAGGGAGTTTTCTTTGGAAAAAAATCACGCAATTCAGGCGAAAAGTATCATTTTAGTATAAAAAATCTACATCTACATGGCCTTGGCCCCCCCTAGAGCCATGACCTAGTTACGCTTATGCAGAAGGCAGAGCCTGGTTCTATTGCCAAAGGCGGGAAAACCACTCGGAGACCTGGATCAATATGCTTGATCGACACGGCGAGGCAGGTGCTCGAAAAGATCATCCTCAATAGAATTTTGAGATACACCGAGGGTGAAAATGGCCTTTCGAGTAGCCAGTACGGCTTCCGGAAGCGGAGGTCGATCGTAGACACTATCCTGTTACAAAAACCACCGAGATAGCGCTCCAGCGTAAGAGGAAGGGGATTCGCTACTGTGCAGTAATGACTCTGGATGTAAGGAACGCGTTCAATAGCGCCAGTTGGCCGGCTACTGCAGATGCGCTCCTGCGTCTGGGGATACCCGGGTATCTGTACAAGATTCGCGGAAGTTACTTCCAGAATCGAGTACTAGTTTACGACAAAAAGGCGGGTCGGAATTGCTTTCACATAACCTCAGGGAGTCTCGCAAGGTTCCATCCTGCGACCGATGTTATGGAATGTACGACGAGGTGTAGAGGTTAGAATTCTCGGTGGGGTGGAGATCGTCGGCTTTGCTAACGACATTACGCTGCAAGTCTACGGTGAATCGATCGAAGAAGGGGATTTGACTACTGCCCACCTGATCGAGGTTGTGGAGGAGTGGATGAGCTCCAGAAAGTTGGAATTGGCTTACCACAGAACTGAGGTGGCGGTTGTGAACAACCGAAAGTCGGAGTAGCAAGCAGTGATTAATGCAAGCGACTACACTATCACTTCGAAGCACTCCGCCAAACACTTGCAAAGCCTACCTCCAGTAGCCACGTTAATTATGCCTGCAAAAGAGCCCCCACAGCTATAATGGCACTGTCCCGGATGACGTCCAATAGCTGTGCGGTGTATGTCAGCCAGCGCAAGCTTCTGGCTAGTGTTGTCTCGTCCATACTAAGAAGGTATGGCGGCCCGGCTTGGAACACTTTGTGGTAAGCTGGAAAGTGTTCATTAGCATCGAGAGGTGATTAAGCCCCGGGTACACGGGTAGCTCAAGCGGAGTAAGTGTAGGCGTGGCGGGGACTCAGCAGTGACCCTGCTGTACGTCTTCAGAAATTCCACACATTCGGAACCAACTCTGTACAAGCGACATAGCAACACGAGGTGATACAACGTCGGCTGAGAATGCGCAACTGACTGCGTAAATCTACGAATACAACAACTTCGTCTTCCCGAACAGCACATCTCGAGCCCTTCCAAATCTTTGAGAAGTTCTGATTTCGCTGATCGATACTACAGGACGTTGACATAGTGTCAAAGGGTACGCTAGACAACTTGAGTCTAACAAGCTATCTAAAATACCAAGCTCCTAATATCTGCCGCATTCCAGGTTGGCGACTGATAAGAAGTTCCATTAGGTGATGACCACCAAGCCTAGACACATCCTCTGTCCCTGCGTTTAAAAAATCCTGACGATCCGGACGATCTTCGGGGCTCGTCCTTTTCTTCCATCCTTCGATGGCCTTCCAGGCGCGTCTCTCTTTTCCTTTTCTCGACGGCCTTCGAGGCGCGTACTTGTTTTTTCATTCCTCGACAGCCTTTGAGGCGCGTCTTCCGATTCCGAAAATTGAACATAACCAATCCGACGGTCGACGTCATACCTGCCGCATCACCACAACACTACATGTTCCAAGCATTTTCACTTGTTTCACTGAGCGGTTCTCACAAGAAATCGCAATAAAGCCTAGCAGGATCTCCATTGTGGGAATTTGTCTGATGGTTCTCGATGAGAATTGCCCAGCGCAGCGACCCGATTCACTGCAGTGCGTCCAACGACGTGGGCGAACGCTGACGGAAGAAGGATGAAGAGCCCTGGTCTGCTATGAATTCGTCAGCAGCTGTCAGTTCAAAGAGTTAGGTCAGGGAGTGAAGTTTTCGCACTTAAGTTCTGTGGTGACGAGTGCCTTACTCATTCATGTACATATGCTGAATTAACCCTCGAGCAGTCGCGTCTTCGGCCACCCTCAACGACACACGCACATGCTGTATACCAGACGCGAGCTTTTTTCATGGTGCGTGTACTCAGAATACGTAGAGACCGCTCCCGGGTTAACAATCTTCACTACACTCCTACCTGTAGGGTTTGTACTGGCATGCACTCTCTATGTTTTCATTGAGTGTGTAGATAGTGCGAATTGAGCAGTTACGATTGAGCGTGTAGAGTGACAGTTGCGATGCAGTGGAGCGTCGGTGAGGACGGACAGCGAACCTGGTGAGAAGTCTGGTGGTTCCGAACGACCGGAGAAAGCTTCTGGATTGGAGAGCTGGAGTTTGCCGTTGCGAGGGTTGCTTCCGGAAGTGAACCCTACACGGAGAAACGAAAGTACCCAAAAGTGAGTTCAATACACCCAACTTCGAGGTTGCGTGCGGGAAGCCAATTTTGAGTTGATGAAGTCGATGTTGAGGTAGGTAGTTTGCATTTAGGCGTATTCGGCCAAAGTACCTTAAGTCGAAGTTCTTTTTACTCAACCATCAGTTAAAATTACTCAACTTTCGGTTCTATGTCACTTACTCAATTTTGGCTTCCCGCATCGAACTCTCACAGTTGGGTTGTTTTGCTATTCTTTCTTTGACAACAACAAAGAGAGCGAATGAAATAGAATGCAAAAAAGAACTCAAAAGTGAGTTTAAAAATACTCAAATTTGAGTTTTCCTGTTTTTCAGTGTACACTACCCATGCGCACCTGAGTGATGATATGATCGCCCACATACACTCTGCAACGTGGCAGTATAGCGCTTAGTCTTTGACGCTTAGAACGCCGCCGTATTCTGAAGACCCGCTGGCAAGTAAAGAAATACAGAAACGTTCTACAGATGGGAATCCTGCTGTAACAACGAACCACCTCATTCGTGTATTCCTCCTCCTATGCTTGTGCTGGAATCGACAACTTCGGGACGATATTTGTAAAGATCGACTGGCACGTTGAGAAGAGGTGGCGTGATTCGTTCTCCCAGCAATCTTCCAGCAAAGCGAATGTCACAAGCGTCCAGTAATTTCTCCACAAGTTTATTCTGTGATTCCTACAAGATATTCTTCTGGGATTCCAGCAAACAGTTTTTGAATTCCTGCAGAAGTGCCTTCTGGAATCCATGGCTTCGATTCCTCCAGAGAATCTTCTGAATTCCAAAAGAACAATTTTGTAAATATCGATTAGATTTCCTACTGGATTTTCTTCAAGTCTTCCATCTGGAAATCCTGGAGTTGCTTCTAAAAGTCTACAGAAGTTCCAACTGAAAATATTCCAAAAAAATACTTCTCTAGACATTCCAGAACAACAGAAGGATATGTAGGTCAAGGTTTCCCTCTGAGAATCCTCCAAAAGTTGCTTCTGGTAAAGCTTCAAGAGTTCTTTCTGAATATCCATCTGAAGTTTCTTCTGGGTGTTCTCTTGAAGTTCCTTTAGTAAATCTTCCAAGACTTATTTTTAGTAATCTTTCTTATTCTGGAGCAGGAATCAATAAAGGAATCTGGAGGCATAGAAGAAATTTATTGAGAAATCCCCAGACGCACTTCTTTGAAGAAATCTCCAGACGGTATTCCTGAAGCAGTTAAAATATGTTGATACAGACATCATTGATGCTCTCAGTGAGCTATTCGCTTTTTGAAGGAAGCACGACAATAGACAACGGACTAGCAGTCAAAAACTTTTCCTCATTAGCACGATTCGGCTAAATGATTGGTGACACTAGCCGCACGACCACGAAGTCACATTCATGGAAATTCCTGGAAGAATCCGAAGAAGAAATTCCTTACGGAATCCCAAGATAATTTTTTGTGGAGGAAATCTCCCGAAAGAATTTCTGCAACAATTGTTGAAGCTAATCAAAGGAACTGTTGACTTTGCTATTCATTAGATGTCTTAGTTACGCTTATGCCGTTTTTCTTTATTATCCAGTTCCAACCTGGGTTGGAACTGGATCAGATCACAGTTTCAACCCCAACCCGACTTCGGTTTCGCTTGTACTAAAGTTTGTTTGACGTTGTTTGTTTACAAATTTTCCGCCAATCCAGTTCCAACCCAGGTTAAAAAAGAAAAACGGCATTAGTTACTGTTATCATTATTAAACAAGTCGTTCTACTGTTCAGACGTAGTTTTTCCTTATCTCCTACGAAAGCCCGATAGTCTAAAGGTTGTGGGCCCGGTTCTACGTTTTTGCGAAAAGAAAGAGTTGATGAGAAGTTTATCGGATGGCGTCTACGGCACAGAAGGCAGGAATTACGCAATTTTCTGGAGAAGGTTTCGATACTTGGCTGTTCCGAGTCGAAACGCAACTGGCAGCGCATGGAGTAAAGAAGGCAATCGTTGATGATCCACCAGCGGACGAAGCTACGGCTGACGTGAAATCAAGTTATGAAGAACGTAATGAAAAAGCTAAGGCGTTGATCGTATCATACATTGCGGATAGTCATTTGGAACATGTACGAGATATGGAATCAGCCAAAGAAATGTGGAATAGCTTGAAGCGGACGTTTGGAAAATCTGGATTTGCTGCTTTGAATTATATTCGCCGCTGTCTGCACAATCTCAAAATGCCGGAAGGAGGATCATTGAAGGAACATTTCTGCAAGTTCGATGAATTAGTTCGCCAATTGAAGAATGCTGGATCCAAAATGTGTGACAAGGATGTTATTAGTCAGCTGTTCATGACGCTACCATCATCGTACGATACTGTAACAACCGCTTTGGAGAATTTGAAAGACGAATAACTCAAGATCGATATCGTTAAAGCAAGATTGCTGGCCGAGGAGCAGAAGAGAGCAGGACGAGATGATTCTTGTGGAACAGTAAACGGTGAAGCCGTTCTAGCTGCACGATCAGGACGAAATGGACGAGATGAAGGTTTTATGAGCTCAAATAATGAAGCAAGATTGGGAGCGTTCAGAGGCAGGATCAAATCAGTTTTTTCCGGAAAATGCTTTAGTTGTGGTGAATTTGGACACAGGCGGTTCGAATGCCCGAAGGTTTCGGAAAGGACTGGCAGAGCACATGTTGCTGAAGTACCAATAGATCGGGAAGTTGCGTTGATGATGAGAAGCTCTGACAGGACAAACTTGGGAGAAAATGTACTGGAATGGATAATAGATAGTGGTGCTAGTCGGCACATGGTCAATGATGAAGATTTATTCGAGGTGCTTGAAGATTTACCGGAACCTGTGAAGATAGAGTGTGCTAAAGATGGAGAAAGTATGTGGGCAACCAAAGGAGGAACCGTATCAGCAAGATCAGTAGTCAATGGGAAGGCTGTGGCATTCAGAGTAGGAGAAGTGGTTTATGTCCCAAATCTCAAGTTTAACCTGCTATCTCTGAGGAAGCTCGTGAAGGTTGGAATAAAGGTGGATTTTCAAGCAGAGAGAGCGGTAATACTGCAAGGCACCCGAATAGTGGGAGAAGCTGAAGTTCGAGGAAATTTGTACTACTTGCGTATGTGGAATGAAAGGAAGGATGCTGCTCTGGTGACGAAAAATGATGCTGAGGCTGAAACTATGCTGTGGCACCAAAGGTACGGACATCTTGGATTAAAAAATCTGGAAAAATTGAAGCAATCGGAGATGGTTCTAGGATTGGACACGTTGAAGAAATGCGAGAAAATTTTCTGCGAACCCTGTGCTGAAAGCAAGTTGGTGAGGCTGCCGTTCAATGGTTCCAGGCCAGCGACAAAACGAGTATTGGAAAGAGTTCACACGGATGTATGCGGAAAAATTTCACCCCCCACGTACGACGGGAAACATTATTTTGTAAGCTTCATTGATGATTTTTCCCATTATGCTGTTGTATTTCTGATGCGCAACAAAGATGAAGTTTTCCAATATTTCAAAGTGTATGAAGCTATGGTGGGCTGCAAAACGGTGAGTCGATAAGGAGAGCGTCCAACATAGCTCTGGTCCTCACAAGTTCCTACCTCATGCTTCCACGGGTCAAACGATGACAAAGACCGCCAGCTAAGAGTTGTGTGCTTAGCTGGTAGTGCAGCCTGGGCACTGTTGTCCTTCTGACTTCAGCTAGATTGAGGAGGTACGATCCGAGCGTCTGTTCACCAAGGAGGTGCGGCTCAAACAGCGTCTGTTCTGGCATCCAGCGGCTGAGTATGAAATGCTGTATTGCGTCAGCTATACCTAAGAAGGCAGCCCCTTCAACGCAATGTAGGCAGCGCGGCCCCGGTAAGGTAGCCTGCTGAAAACCTTCAAACACCCAGAAAAGCAATAGTAGAGTAAACGGATTGATTCAACGGCAACAGACCCGGCAACGAATAAAGGACAACGATTGGAAAGTCGGATCTTGGAACGTGAGAACTTTGAATGAACCCGCACGTGTTGGGCTCCTGGCTCGTGAACTGCGGAATGTCGGCGTTAATGTGGCCGCTATCCAGGAGATACGCTGGCCCAAAACTGGAGAACGCGAATTCCGAGCGGTGGATCCCATCGCCAACACTTCATTCAAGTACCACATCTACTACAGCGGCGGCGATAAGGCAGAACGCGGAGTTGGCTTTATAGTGATCGGGAAGCAGATGAAGCGAGTTATTCGGTGGAAGCCGATAAGCGACCGAATCTGTGTGTTGAAGGGCAAGTTCTTCAACTACAGCCTGATCAGCATCTATGCGCCAACGAACGACAAACCCGATGACATGAAGGATGAGTTCTATGAGAGCCTTGATAAGGCCTACGGAGAGTGCCCAAAACAAGATGTCAAAATAGTCATCGGAGATGCAAATGCGCAGATCGGCAGAGAAAGTTTCTTTCGGCCTGTCATTGGAACGGAAAGCCTTCATTCTGTTACCAACGATAATGGTCTGCGCCTTGTGACATTCGCTGCTGCTAGAGGGATGGCAATCAGCAGTACCTACTTCGCACGTAAGAATATCCGAAAACACACCTGGCGACACCCGAGTGGTGACACTTGCTCCCAGATAGACCACGTGCTGGTCGACGGGCGACATTTCTCGGACGTCATAGATGTGAGGTCCTACAGAGGCCCGAACATCGACTCGGATCATTATCTTGTAGCCGCTAAAATTCGGGCGCGATTATCCAGCGTCACGAGTTCAAGAAACAACAGGACGATACGTTTCAATATCCAGCGCTTGTCAGCCGAAGGGGTTGCTGCACAGTACCATCAGAAGCTAGACGAGAGGATAGGAGAGACCAACGGATCTGGAGATGTCAACAGCTTGTGGAGAAGTATCCACGAAGCAGTGACAACAACAGCGCAAGAGGTGATTGGTACCGCTCAGCGACGCCAACGTAATGGTTGGTTTGACGAGGACTGCCAACGAGCGACGAACGAAAAGAATGCCGCCAGAAGTCGAATGCTAGTGGCCGGTACCCGGCAGAACAGAGAGCGGTACAGGGTTGCAAGAGCAGAAGAGAAACGAATCCACCGCAGGAAAAAACGGCAACACGAAGAGAGTGTTATTGCTGAAGCGCAGGAAAGTATGGACAGGAACGATATGCGGAGATTTTATGCAACTGTCAATGGCGCGCGGCACAAGACTGCGCCAGTGCCCGCCATGTGCAATGACCGGGAAGGAAATTTGCTGACAGACAAAACAATGGTGGCAGCCAGGTGGAAGGAGCACTTCGAAGATTTGTTGAATGGTAGCAGCGAAGGAGCACCCAGGAACAGGATTAACATAATGGATGACAGTCAAGCAGTGGAACCAACAACACTGGATGAGGTTAAAAAGGCCCTTAAGGAGCTGAAAAACAGCAAGGCTGCTGGGAAGGACGAGATCCCGGTCGAACTTCTTAAGCACGGAAGCGAGCAGCTACATCAATCAATCCATCAGATTATTATAAAGATTTGGGAGGATGAAGAATTGCCCACTAGTTGGTTGGATGGCCTCATATGCCCAATCTACAAGAAAGGGCACAGACTGGAGTGTGCCAATTACAGAGGGATTACCCTTTTAAATTCGGCGTATAAGATACTGTCGCGTGTCCTGTTCAACAGACTGCGACCTCTTGAGGAGTCCTTCGTCGGCGAATACCAGGCTGGTTTTCGTGAGGGCCGATCAACGACGGATCAAATGTTTACCCTGCGGATGATCCTAGATAAATTTCGGGAATATAACTTGCAGACTCACCATCTGTTCATTGATTTTAAAGCAGCGTACGATTCAGTGAAAAGAAATGAGCTGTGGCAGATAATGTCAGAACATGGTTTTCCGGCGAAACTAATTAGGCTGATACGCGCAACGCTGGATGGATCAAAATCAAGTGTTCGGATCGCGGACGAAGTGTCTACGTCGTTTGTGACCTTGGATGGATTGAAGCAGGGGGATGCTCTTTCAAATTTATTGTTCAACATTGCACTCGAAGGAGCGATTAGGAGGTCAGGCGTGCAGAGAAATGGCTCTATCATCACACGGTCGCACATGCTCCTCGGTTTTGCGGACGATATTGATCTCATCGGCATCGATCGTAGGGCAGTGGAGGAAGCTTATGCTCCTCTGAAGAGAGAGACAGCGAGGATAGGCTTGACGATTAACTCTACCAAGACGAAGTACATGATAGCGGGTAGAGACAGAAGCAGGCCTAGTGGTGTTAGTGCTGAGGTAGTGATTGATGGGGAAGTGTTTGAAGTAGTTGAAGAATTTGTTTATCTTGGAACACTTGTGACATGTGACAATGACGTTTCCCGTGAAGTGAAAAGGCGTATTGCAGCTGCGAATAGGGCCTTTTACGGATTGCGTAGCCAGCTTAGGTCCCGTAACTTGCAAACGCAAACAAAATTCGCTCTGTATAAGACGCTGATTCTTCCGGTTGCCCTCTACGGTCACGAAGCGTGGACGTTAAAGGAGGTAGACCGAAAAGCTTTTGGAGTTTTTGAGCGCAAAGTGCTGCGGACAATTCTCGGTGGGAAACAAGAAAATGGAGTGTGGCGCAGACGCATGAATCACGAGTTGTACCAAGTGTACGAAGATGCGAATATTGTGAAACGTATAAAATACGGCAGACTTCAGTGGGCTGGACACGTAGTGCGAATGTCGGAAGAAAGAATAGCGAAAACAATATTCAGCAGAGAACCCGGTAGAGGTAGGCGACTTCGTGGGCGGCCGCGAACTCGCTGGCTGCACGCGGTTGAAGAAGATCTACGATCCCTACACGTTCGGGGAAACAGGAGGAACATCGCCCAAGACCGACGAAGATGGTGCTCTACTATACGCTCGGCATTGGAGTAAAGTTACTTTGTAGCCAACAAGGTAAGGTAGGTATGAAGCTATGGTCACAGCTAAATTTGGAAAGAAAATTGAGCATTTAAGGTGTGATTTGGGACGTGAATACTTTTCGAACGAGCAGTTAGCTTTCTATGAAAGCAAAGGAATTCAAGTAGAATCTACGGTTGGATATACACCTCAACAAAATGGGGTAGCCGAAAGGTTCAATCGAACTATAGTAGAAAAAATGAGAGCAATGTTAATTTCTTCTGGTGCTCCAAAGATGTTATGGGGTGAAGCAATTTTGAATTCCGTATATGTTACAAATAGAAGTCCTTGTGAAGCATTGTCAGGTTCAGCCACACCTGCAGAATTCTGGAATGAAGAGAAACCTGATGTTGGCAAGTTACGCATTTTCGGTTGCCTGGGATTTTCCTGGATACCGAAGCCCAAACGTGGAAAACTGGATCCAACTGGACAGCGATGCATGATGTTGGGATACTCTCCAAACGGATATCGATTATGGGATCGTGAGAAGCGCAGAATGTTTGTTGCACGAGATGTGAAGTTTAATGAACTGGTATTTCCTTACAAAGAAGATAAGATGCAGCCGCCTGGGATCACCGTTTCTGCTGAAATCCCAAGAATGCAAGCGAAGGCACCGTCAACTGATTCTGTAGCAGACATTGAAGCTAGTGTGGTGAATTTCGAACAACCAGAACAAGTAGATGGAGAATGTGCAGATGAGGACTACACTTCAGCCACCGAGGAAGAAGAACAAGTCGCACTCCCGCCACAATCAAATGGGAACTCTCAAGAGGAGAATGTTCCGAGGTCTAGTGGTCGGGAGTGCAGGAGACCAGGTTGGTTACATGATTTTGTTTCTTCCTATCGAGCATTTTCTGTCGCTGTCAACGATTCACAGATTCCATCAAAATACTCGGATATAGAAGGGCACCCTAATCAAACAGATTGGCAAAAGGCTGTGGATGACGAACTGAGATCTCTTATCAAAAACCAAACATGGGAATTCGTTAAACGACCAGAGGCAGTGCGGTTGGTGCCATGCAAGTGGGTTTTTACCATCAAGACGGATGCTGATGGAAATCCTGTGAGGTACAAAGCGAGGCTAGTGGCAAAAGGTTTTCTGCAGCGTAAACACGTGGATTACGAGGAAACTTTCGCTCCAGTGGCAAAATTGGCAACTATTAGGACATTACTGGCGATAGCTAATACGGAGGATTTGCTGGTGTTTCAAATGGATGTCAGGACAGCCTTCCTTAATGGCCAGTTGCAGGAAAAGGTGTACATGACCATGCCAGAAGGGCTGCCAACTGGAAATGGAGAAGTGTGTCTTTTGAAGCGTTCCTTGTATGGCCTCAAACAATCTTCAAGATGCTGGAACAAACGGTTTAATGAATTTTTGGTCAGTCTTGGTTTTCAACGTTCCCGTCACGATTACTGCCTATATGTGAAGGAAGAAAAGGAGAATTCCGTGTACCTTGTAATCTACGTCGATGATCTACTAATCGCTGGAAAAGATGCAAGAGTAGTGAGAAATATTCATGAAAAATTGAAGAAAGAATTTGAAATGGCTGATATGGGCGAGGTACACCATTTCCTCGGAATCAAAGTGGAACGTAAGATGGAAGAAGGTCTGATGACACTTTCCCAAACCGGACAAATCGATAAGCTATTACTCAATTTTGGAATGGAACACTGCAACCCTGTCAAAACCCCAGCTGAACCTAACCTTCATTTGGAGAAATTTAGTGGCGAATGCCAGAATCCCTATCGAGAGCTGATCGGAGGTTTGATGTACATAATGATGGGAACAAGACCTGATTTGTGTTACATTGTTGGATATTTGGCCCGTTTTCAAGATGCGGCTGGTGAGCAGCACTGGCAGCAAGCAAAGCGGGTTCTAAGGTATCTGCAGGGAACAAAAACTATGAAATTGACATACCAGAAAAATCGTCTATTGCCTGCTGTTCATGCATTTGCTGATGCCGATTATGCGAGTGATGAGATAGATAGAAAGTGCGTATCCGGATACCTAATGAAAGTTTATGGGAATACCGTAATATGGTCATCGAAGAAGCAACAAACCGTTGCAATGTCGTCTACAGAAGCGGAATATGTAGCAATGAGTTCTTGTACAAGTGAAGCAATATGGCTGGGTGGATTGTTAAATGATCTAATCCATTGGAGAATGTATTTCCAATTCAAGTTTCGGAGGACAACCAAGGTGCTATAGCTATGTCAAAAACAGAAGAAACAAAACGTGTCAAGCATATAGATGTGAAACATCATTTTATTCGTGATGCGGTAGGACAAGGAAAAATCAAGATCCACTATGTTCCAACATGTGATCAAGAAGCAGACATTTTAACAAAATCATTGACTATTAAAACATTCGAGGATTTTCGCAGAAGGATTGGTTTGCTGTAGAAGAGTCTTCAAGCACGTCAACAAGAGGGGGTGTTGAAGCTAATCAAAGGAACTGTTGACTTTGCTATTCATTAGATGTCTTAGTTACGCTTAGTTACTGTTATCATTATTAAACAAGTCGTTCTACTGTTCAGACGTAGTTTTTCCTTATCTCCTACGAAAGCCCGATAGTCTAAAACAATGGAAAATGAAAGGACATGAAATGAAATGAATCATTGTCAAAATTCTTTCAGCAATCCTTTCTCAAATATTTCCAACGCAGTTTAGTATTCTACGAATACTATATCAATAACATCCTTTGAAGTGATCAATATCTAGCACAAATGATCATTCTTCAAGATAAGTCACAATGCCGAAGTTGTAAGCATCCTCTTGACCACAGCATCCAATGCATCACGGAGAACAAAATCATAAAAGCCTTGCGTAGATGCCTTAAGGACAGACTTGTTAGAATCCCAAAATGACCGTCACAATGGCTGACTTTGGCACCTACTCACGATTTCGAACACACAAATCTCTACGTAAACATAGCCAGCGCACCTGAACTTGTTATTTTAAGCTTATTACACGTGAGCAAGGACAGAATAATGAAATGCATCATTGTTTGAAGTTTGCTTCCTGAGATTTGCGCGTCTGAAGTTTTGATGCACTGTTGAAGCGGGATTTCTAGACGTTTGTCCTTAATCCCTCAAGCGACGAAATTGATCACACCGTCATCGTCGTTCCAACCACGTGTTTTTGCTCTTTGCTTTCCGTTTCACGCGCGCCAAACGTGCGCGTGCGGCGAGCTACTCTCTTTCTCTCATAACTCGTGGCTCTCGCTCAATTTCTACTGAGAGCAAGAGAAGCAATACATCACCGCAGCGTAGTCACTCTGCTAAGTCATGGAGACGCATGATATTTCAAATAACTTTTAGGGAATTTTCGGACGAGTCATCACACGATCGGATTGCATATTGACGCAGCTTCCGCTTTATTTTTTTCTTCTTTATTGCTCGGCTAGAAGTAGGATGCTATAAATTTCCTGGAAATTATCTTCAATAGAAAATATTACGCGGAATATATTTTACAGGGCTTCAACACGCTACTTTTGAGGGAGAAGGGGCGCGTTTGTAGTTTTCTTCTGTTCTAGTTTATATCTTTAGGAAACCATATTTGTAATACCACTTCCTGCTGGATCTGCTCACCCGTTCCCCCATCTCCTCCACGCAATTGAATTCCATTTTTAGATAGCACGTAAAAGAATCGTTTCAGAGTTGTGAAT